>NW_006399758.1:36597371-36598300 GCF_000299155.1 Elephantulus edwardii | reverse complement strand
CAACCCCAAATATAATCCACTCTGCAACCCTCATTCTGTACTCTTACGATAAACATAATGCCCTAAAATATACTAAGTGTTTAAATAACAAGAATCTCTGCAGGAATCAGCAAAACAATTTAAGTGATTGATAGTGACTGTATTAATGGGGTCAGGTGTGTCAGAGATAGTGAGGTTGGTTCAAGATAGGACAAGGTTCCAGTCCAAGGCCGTTGTTTATAGGGTCATTGTGAGTCATAGTGGACTTGACAACACATATCAACAAACAACAACATTAGCTCCTAATTGCTGGTCTGATGAGACTTTGGGGCTTTTTTCTCATGCTTGTTATTAGTTCAAAATTATTAATCAAAGCAGAGGCCAATATTTACACAGAGGGCTTGGGATTAATGATTTTTTTTTCCTAAAGAATAAATAGATTGAAAGTTATTCTCATTTTGCCATCCCCATCTCTCTGCCTTGTGTTGAATGTGATGACATTCCATGGTCACTATGTCTTCTTACGACTTTCAGCATCAAGTGACTCCAGACCAAGAGACAAAACAGAATCATCGCATTTCCCAATGGATTCAAACAGAAACTAGAAATAAAATCAGGTACAACTCCAAGAGGAGTTACTGGAAAAAACCAAGTTACTGGAAAAAAACCAAGCTGTTTCTCTAAATATGTGTACACATAATGACACACATATTTAAATTGTCTCATTAGCATGACCAGGAGGCAGTCGTCAGAACAGAGCAACGGAACACTGCATGGTTCAAAATTGGGAAGGGTTGCGAGGGATGCATCCTATCTCCATACCTTTTCAATCTATATGCAGAACAGATTATCCAGGAGGTTGGGCTCTATGAGGAGAAACGTGGGGTCAAGATTGGTGGATGATTTATCAACAATCTGCGTTATGCGGATGACACAACCCTGCTTGCTGA
>NW_006399758.1:36596668-36597271 GCF_000299155.1 Elephantulus edwardii | reverse complement strand
GGAAGACCCTCGATGAGGTGGATTGATTCAGAGACTGGGGTAATCGGGATGGGTGTGTCAGAGGCAGTGCAACTGGCACAGGATAGAGCAGGGTTTAGGGCTATTGTAAGGTGGGTTGCTATGAGTCATAAGTGATTCGAGGGCACATAACAACAACAACAGCATCAATCTTGGAGGTATTAATAGAAGAAAGAAGGAAGAAAGGGATAAAGAGAAATAGATACGTTCAATGAGGTAAGCAGCAATAAGCAAAATTGATAGCTATTGTTGTTAGGTGCCCTGGAGGGCAAATGTGACAATAAAAGAATTGTTTTTCAAAGAGAAAAGTGAACTGTGGGGAGGCGCGGGGAGGAAAATGTGCAAAAATGAATGAATGGAAATCCAAGTTCTGTATAAACTTTAAAATCTCAATTAAAAAATTTAAAATAATATGACTCATAGTGATGGCACCTAAAAATTATATTTTGCAAAGCCCTTGTCTTCCATTTTGGACTTCCATTGGCTCTACGCTGTATGATGGCACTTTTGTTGTGGTTGAAGTTCTGGGTAGGTTGTTTTCTGTATTTAAGCCTCGTGTTTAGAATCAGTGAGACCTCCAGGAGG
>NW_006399758.1:36589667-36596341 GCF_000299155.1 Elephantulus edwardii | reverse complement strand
AACAACAACAACAACAACAACATTAGCATGGCACTGTATCAAGTTGTCTAGTTGTCTAAAAAAGGAGCAAACAAGTAATGGAGGAACAGGACCGTGAACATCTCCCTGAAGGGGCAATAGAGAGTAAGAAGAGCAAGCCCTTCACCAGCCCAGAACAGAAAGCAGATAAAGAATCACATAGCCCCCTCTAGAGCTCCAACTGTAGAGGTTCATTTATTTGTTGCTGGCTCACAGATGTTATGGTGCCCAAAATGGGGCTACCTACAATGTCATTAACATCACATGCAAGCAAGATTCTGCTCAAGATTATCCAAAACAACTGGAACAGCACATCAACAGAGAACTGTCAGAAGTGCAGACTTGATTTAGAAGAGGCCGTGGTACTAGGGATATTGTAGCTAATATTAGATGGATCTTGGCTAAAAGCAGGGAATACCAGAGGAATGTCTATCTGTGTTTCATTGACTAGGCAAAGGCATTTGACTGTGTGGATCATAACAAACTGTGGCTGACTCTGAGGAGAATGGGAATCCCAGAACACTTGATCATGCTAATGTGAAACCTGCACTTGGACCAAGAGGCAGTTGTCAGAACAGAGCAAGCAAACTTTGCACGGTTCATAGTTGAGACGAATATATGCCAGGGATGTGTTCTATTTCCATACCTTTTCAATCTTTATGCAAAACAGATTACCCAGGAGGCAGAGCAGTATGAGGAGAAGTGTGGCATCAGGATTGGAGGAAAATTCACCAACAATTTGCATTATGCAGATGACACAACTCTGCTTGCTGAAACTGAAGAGGACCTGAAGTGCTTGCTGCACAAGGTCAAGGACTTCAGCCCCCAATATGGCCTAAGGCTCAATATCAAGAAAACATAGATTCTCACCACTGGGCCAATTGGAAGCATCATGATAGATGGTGAATAGGTTGAGATTGTTAACAGCTTTAACTTGCTTGGCTCTAAAATCAACACTCTTGGCACTCTCGGCAGCCAGAAAATTAAAAGACGTATTGTGATGGGAAAGTCTGCTGTTAGACACAGTACTGAAAAGCAATGATGTCTCTCTGGAGACTAAGGTGTGCCTGATATAAGCCATGGTCTTCACAATTGCATGCTGTGTCAGAGATGTAATGAAAGCCTTACATTCATTACCCCTAGAAGCCAAATTATATTTTCTAAAATCCCATGGATGGCCAAAACCAAACAAGAGTATAGAAAACAGAAACTATTAGGTTGGGCAAATCTGCTATCAAGGACTTCTTTAAAGTGTTAAAAGAATAAAGATGTTAGTAGTATAAAGACTAGGTATGTATGCCTGACAAAGTTGCTTCTTTTGTAAAAGTTGGACAATTAATAAGAAAGATCAAAGAAAAATAGATTCTTTGGATCATGGTGATGGGGAAGAGAAATGAATATACCAAGTTTGCCAAAAAAGCAAACACATCAGGCTTGGGGAAATGCAACCAGGTTGTTTGTTTGAGGCAAGGATAGTGAAACTTGCTTTGGGCAAGTCTCACGTGCTTTTAGTATATTTTCAGTAGACACCAGTCCTTGGAAAAAGACTTACGGCTGAAAAAGTAGTGAATGAACAAAGAAGATACCAAAAAATATTGATTGACATCATGACTGAAACAGTAGTCTTGGTATGTCCAACATTGTGAGGATGGCAGAGAATAGGGTAATGTTCAGATCTGTTGTTCATAGTTTTACTTTGAGTCATAGTTGACTTGAAGGCATGAAACAACAATAACGACAAATAGGACAGAGAGTAACTCTACTACTAGGGTTTATTCCCTCCACCCACCTTGATTCCTACTTCTAAATATCTTGTATAACTTAAAAGAAAAGACAAAACTTTATAATTCATGGCATGTTAGATTTTTTTTAATAAGTAACATCAAAGATCAAATAACGCCCCTATATTGGATGCTTCCTAAAGGAAATTTTTTCATGACAAGTTTATACCACCTCTAACCAATTGTTCCAATTTCTGTCCTTTTCAATTGTCATGTAGATTGTTGTTCTTACATGCCATAATGTCAGATCAGACCCATAGTTGACCTTCTAGCAGTAAACCACATAGAAAGAAATTGCTTCTCTTTCTCCATGGAGTTCCTGGTGGATTAAAAACATGTACTTTTGTATTGATATCACAGTATCATACCCCGAGGCCAGTCGAGAAGAATAATATCTAATATCTATGGAAAGCATCTCTAAGTATCATTATATCTTTCTTCAATACAATTAAATGAGGTGTCCAATACAGGAAAATTGTTGATATGTTAAGTAGCTCAAATAATGATTTACAATTCATTGCAGATTAGAAGGATCTTACAGAATTTTTACCCTTAAATTATGGATCAAAACCACAAAGTTGGCCAGAGATTATAATTTTTCCTCACAGACTTGCCCAGCCTAATAGTTTTTGTTTTCTAGACTCTTCCCTTTAGGTTCTCCGATTATTTGCCATCAATTCAGTTCAATTCTTGCCTTCAAGTCAGGACCAACTCACAGCTGACTTTCCAGCAAGTTTTCAGGTGGTGTAAATCTCATGGGAGGAGATTGCTTGTTTCTCCCATGAAGGAGCCTGTGAATTCTAACTGCTGACTTTTGGTTAGTAGCACACTCTCTATTGACTGTCACCAGAGTTCTTTCTTTACTTTATATCCCTAAAATAATCCTATTTATCTTATTTTCCTAAGGAGCTTTGGTAACCGAGCAGCAAGAAGCTGAACTGTAATCCTGCAGGCACATGGTTCGAGGCCACCATCTGCTCCATCAGAGAAGGATGGGCAATCTCCTCCTATGTGATTAACTTCCTCTGAAAATCTGCTGGAGGGTCAGCTATGGGTGGTACACAAGAACAGCACAACTTTCTACTGGATGTCACCAGAGTTCTTTCTTTGCCTTATATCCCTAAAATAATAACATTTGTCTTATTCTCCTAAAATGATCCAACTTATCCTAAAAATTCTGCTGATACCATCTTTTTGAGCATGCTATCCCTTATTACTTATTCTTCTATCATTACTCTTAATATAATTAATGACTTCTCTTTTTTCTGCTTTACACATATTTATTACTATGTTTCACACAAATAATCCACACCTGATTTCTATGGTTACTTGCCAAATTTACACCCTTGAGAAATGTTTTCATAAATACTTTGTTACTTTTCTTTTTACATGTTTCTGTGAAAATGTAGCTTGGCATGTGTATAAAAATACCTGTTGTGAAAAGTGAGTAGATGAAAAAAAAGACTAGTTCATGTGATTTGTGTAAAAATATGGGAGTGTACTATATGACAATTTGTTTACCAGAGCATCTCCTATAATAGAATGGTGATCATTACTGTATCAATGTCTAAATATTCTTGTAATCATTACTGTATCAATGTCTAAATATTCTTGTAATCATTACTGTATAAATGTCTAAATATTCTTGTAATCATTACTGTATCAATGTCTAAAACTTCTTGTGATCATTACTGTATCAATGTCTAAACATTCTTGTATATAATCACTTAATATTCTTTTTTATTTTGCATTAATACATTATTTTACTCAGAGACATTCCAAAATCTGAAGATTAGCTTTTGATATGACACAAGCCTTATAAACGCTGTGAATCAGTTCTATTCTCCATACAAGGAGTTGCCATAATATCATGTGATATTTCTGTTGTATTTCACTGGATCATGAAATGAGTTACTAGTTACATGTACAATGAAAATGTCATGTTTTAAGTTTTCTATGCCTTATCTAGTGGTGTAGACCATGGGTAGCCACACTGCTTGTCCAAAGGTAACACCTCTCTGGTAATTCAAATTAACCAGAGGCTCTGTGGAAGAAAGATTGACAACCTCTTCCCATGAAATGTGTAGTCTCTGTAAATCAGAAGGAAGATCCACTATAAGCCATTCTTGATTCAGTGGCAATAAACTGAACATAACTGAACTAATAGCTAACATAGACATCAGTAGTTAGATATCTAAAAAAAATATGGTTGGTCAAATTCAGCTAACTCTGTAATTCTATAATTTAAGATATTGTTCTGTGACCAGGTCATAGATGACTCCATCATCTAGTGATTTAGTCTACCAAATGAGACACGGCATGGTTGAAAATTGGGAAGGGTGTCTGCAGGAATGTATTCTATGTCCATACTTTTTCAATCTCTATGCAAAACAGACCATCTGGGATGCTGGGCTATATGAGGAGGAATTAGAGGAAGATTCATCAACAACCTATGTTATGCCGATGACACAACCCTGCTTGCTGAAACTGAAGAAGACCTGAAGTGCTTGCTGGTCAAGGACTGCAGTCTTCAATATGGATTGAAGCTCAACATCAAGAAAACAAAGATTCTCACCATTGGGCCCTTTGACAGCATCTTTATAGATGGTGAAGAGATTGACATTGTTAACTGTTTTACTTTGCTTGGCTCCAGAATCAACACTCTTGGTACCAGCAGCCAAAAAAAAAGAAAGAAAAAAAAAGAATTGCACTGGGCAAGTCAGCTGTCAAGGACCTCTCCAGAGTACTGAAGAGCAATGATGTCACTCTGGAGACTAAGGTGTGCCTGATATGGGCCATAGCCTTCACAATTGCATGCTATGCATCAGAGACTTGGATAGTTAATAGGGTTGATAGAAAGAGAATTGATGCCTTTGAGCTGTGGTGCTGAATAAGAGTATTGAGTATACCACGGACTGCTAGGAAAAAAAACAGATTTATCCTGGAGAGGGTAAAACCAGGCTGCTCCTTGGAGGCAAGGATTCTGAAGTGTCATCTGACATTTTTTGGGCATGTTGCAAGGCAGGACCATTCCTTGGAGAGGGACATCATCTTTGGGAGGGTGGAGGGACAGAGCAGAAGAGGAAGACCCTAGATGATATGGATCGATTCAGTGATGGTGGTTGTGGGAGTAGGTGTGTCAGAGACAGTGAGGTTGGCACAGGATAGAGCAGGGTTTAGGGCTCTTGTACATAAAGTCGCTATGAGTAGCAACCAACTCGGCAGCACATAACAACAAGAACCAAATGTTAAGTATCTGAGATGTGGTTATATCCTTATTCCAAGACAGTAGTTGTATTTATAATGGAGACAGGGTTTTTAAGACTTTGTGATTTATGCAACCACATTAATCTTTAATAAAAGAAAGTAAACTGAACTCCTTGGACTGGCGACTACTGCAGTATAACTGGATCCTCACTGGTTTTTCAGGGGAAAACGATCTGGTATCCCAATTCTAACTATTGTTGCTCTCCATGTAAATTCTTTACTCACCTATCCTTCAACTTTGGGTTCCAAGTCCCTCAGAGTCATCAAAATATGTATACACCCTCATACGACTGTCATATAAAGGTGAATTAAAGAAACATCAAGATGCTAACATTTGTTCAAATTTAAGATACGAATATTTATGTATACAGTGAGAAAATGAAGAAATACATTTGCTTATAGATAATCATTACTTAATGTCCTGCTGAGTAAGCAAATCATAACTTGAGAGGTTATTTTTCCTGACAGAGAGAATTACAAAAGTAAATATAGACCTTCACAGAGATTAAGCTATAAATAACAATTAAAAAGGTGATAAAAATGTTACTAAACATTGGTGTGAAGTCCATTCCAATTCATGGTGGCCCTATGTGTGTAAGAATAGAACTAAGCTTCACAGATCTTTAAATCACTAACTTAAAAAAATAATTCCTAGGATTTGTTTTAAAGTTATTTCATGATGAACTTAAATCTCCAACATTCAAGAGCAGCTGAGAATGCTAAGCATTTGTTCCATCAACAACTCCTATTGTTCAGGAGATTTCTGTCAAGTCTATGCATTCTCCATACTGACAATCATGTACATAGATTTATCTTTTCCTTTATAATCTTTACACTCGTCTTTTTAAATTTTTTATCAATATTTTAATGAAAGTGTTAAGAGAGCTTGGATTTCTATTCATTCATTGTTATATATTTCTCTCCCCACCCCTCCCCAGTCTGCTCTTATCTTTAAAAAGATTCTTTCATTGTTGAACTATTTACTCCTTCTCCTCCCTATCTAGTCCACCTTACTATGCCCCTCATATTCTGGACTGTTGTCATTCAAATAATACCTACTCATACGGTTCTTTCATTCAGGTATTTAAATGACATGTTCATTATCTATCCCCTCTTTTCTTGGTTTCTCCACAACCACCATGTCAGTCCTGTTTTATAACAGTGGTATTATGCAGTATTTGTCCTTTTGTGACTAAGATATTTTAGTCAGCTAATGTCCTCTAGGGTCACCTATTTTGGTAATCTATATGATTCACAGTATTAGAAGCGTGGCTATGGTTGACTATGAGTTGGTTGTGGCAATGAATGAGAGATTCCGTCCCATTTAAGTACAATCATATCCTGAGTTTGCATCAAACAAAATAGACATACACAGAAAAATTATTGAACAATATCATGAATGTCACATGCAAACAAGATTCTGCTGAAAATTATCCGAAAATGACTGGAACAGAACATCAACAGACAACTGCCAGATATGCACGCTGGGTTTAGAAGAGGTGGTGATACTAGGGATATTGTAGCTAATGTTAAATGCATCTTGGCTGAAAGTAGAGAGTACTAGAAGAATGTCTATCTGTGTTTCATTCACTATGCAAAGCTGTTTGT
>NW_006399758.1:36580984-36587087 GCF_000299155.1 Elephantulus edwardii | reverse complement strand
ACCTCACTAGGACAACAATCAGCCTGAGGTGGCATAGACAAAAAGGGCTGGAATTTATGATACATTTTCAATACACTACAAAATGAGAGCCTATGATTAGAACAGCCACATTAATGAATTAATTTCACCACGGTATCACTCCTTTAACTAATTTTCTGCTCCTAAGATATATTTTAATAATTTTCTGCCTGATTTTTCCTTTCCTTTATCTTCATAGAAAGCCAGATTGACATTATCTCAGTCATTTACCACCATCATTGTCTTCTATCAGTTCTCTCTTCTAATCCATTCTATCCTGTAATTTTCTTTCTCACTGTTTATTGGCGATGTATTAGCCTCTTGCAATTTCTTTAGGATTGCCCCAATACTTGCAACAAAGTGTTCTTGGCATGCAAATAAATTTCCTACTTTTCATCAATATGCATTTTCTCCTTGTACATGTACTTCTTGCAGTGCTCCTAAAAGATATGACTTCTTTTTATTGTCTACATTATTGTTTATTTTAATGTTTTGACCCAGAAATTTAGTTTTCTCTTTTATTAATCAAATGCTTAATTATGCTTCAAGGGGGAAAAAGCAAATCTACCATTATTTATCAACATGATTTTAAAAGATTGCTATCTATTTTGGCACTTCCTTACTCCTCGATTTCTGGCTTGTTTTACCCCTCAATTTCTTATTTGTTTTATTGCTGTTACAGTCATAGCATAACAGTCAGTTACTCATCAATGTCTTGTTTAATATTGATGTTACTATGTTACTCCTGAATTTGTTCACTTTAACACTGTTACACTCATAGCCTAACAGTAAATTATGCTGAAGAGCTAAGGATCAATAATTATGGTTTAAGTGCTGTATAGTAGACATACTATCTTATGTAGTCTTAAAAACTTTTTAAATTGCATTTCTATATTATTCATAAATATGAAGTTACAGAAGAGTATTTCACAAGTAAAACCGAACTACAGTCTACGTTTGTAATGTTTTTATTTTTCTGCTAGGAAAAAAAACCCCACAAACTCTTAGTATCTTTCTTTTAGTAAAGCACATGATAAGCCTTAAATTACGTTCAATAGTTTGTTAATTTTTGTTTTTTCTGCTAAAATAACAGGAAGACAAAGAATGTATATATTTAATCATGTTGTCTCACACTATTTTACAGCAAGTTACTTACCTGGATGCTCTCTTTATTATGATTTCTTTAAGGAAATTATCATAAATTCCAAATTTTTAATATCCTTTTGGTTTTATAAATGAGTGAATACAAAAATTGCTACATTAACCGAGGAAGAGCACAGTCACGGGAAGAATTAAAAAAGTACTACCTATCCAGTACTGAAAAGTAAAGACCAGTTGATGATGAGTTGTGAAGAAAAAATATAGAATGAAAATTTGGCCTGTTGGACTAGATGTAATTTTATTTTCACACTGGATACAATGGTTAAAACACTTTGAAAACAAAGTTTCTATTTTTACCTTGTCATTGATTTACTTTATCACATCTAACTCCTTTTGATGTCAATGAAGTCTCTTAACTTCAATATCTGACTGTTCAGGAAAAATAAATTATTTAATAGATGACAAGCCTTAAAGCTATATTGAATTTATCAGCAGAGCACTTAAGAATAAGGAACTCCCCGACCTCCTTTATTGCTGCCTAGGCATGCAGATAAAATGTATGAATACTTACTTAATCCGTTAAACATGATTCTAGCTTACAATCTCTATTACTTGAAAAGTTAGACTAATAAAGGAATATAACTGTATTGTCCACTCACATATTTAGAAACGGGCCTTTATATCTTCTTGCATATGTTTTCTCCACAGAAAGTGACAGGTGGAAGTTACGATATATTCCTCTGGATTTTCGAGTTTTGGATCCTCATATTTAATAAGTGAGATGAATTTTAAAGGGTATCTCCCTGTTTAGTCCAAATCAATTAGTGAAATACAATTTTAAAACATTTTAAGACTGTCCAGAAAAGGTAAATTCTTGAGAATAAATGTACTTTCATTACTAGCACTAATGTAATAAAACAAGGTTTATTGCAATACCATGCTTAATATAATTGCATACCCAGGAAAATTAATGAGTAATTTACAAAGTGTGTTTTGTTTTTATGGACATAAAGAAGATGTAAAGTTGTTCTTAGCTTTAAGTACCGCTTGTGAAGCTGAGTGATAAAATAACAGTGAAGTTATACAGCATATGCAGTCCTAGTAATTCTGCTTAATACCTAAGGTGACCAACAACCTGCTGTTTATTGGGACACAGATGCAGAGAAGACACACGTTGTAATAAAAATAAAATTGCAAACTTTACAATATGTTGGAGAATGTGACTAAACAGCCTGTGGAGACTGAATTAAAGAAATAAAATTAATTTTGAGTCTAACATGTTGTGTGGTTGTTATGTGCCTTTGAGTTGCTTGCGACTCATAGGGGCCCTGAGTGTAACAGGTCTGAACCCTGCTCTATCTTTAGCCAACTGCATTGTCTCTGACACACATACCCCATTACCCCAGTCACTTAGTCAATCCATCTTTTGCAGGGTCTTCCTCTCTTCCACCGTCTCTCCACCTTTCCAAGAATGATGTCCCTCTAAAGGACTGTTCCCTCGTTACAAGATGCTCAGAGTATGGCAGACAAAGCCTCATAACTTTTGTCTCCAAGGAGTAGCCTGGTTTTACCCTCTCTAGGATGGACCTGTTTGTTTGTCTCATATTCCAAGGTATATTCAATACTCTTCTCCAATACCACAGTTGAAAGGCATTGATTCTTTTTCTATCATCCTTAGTCATTGTCCAACTCTCTGATGCACAGCAAGCAATTGTGAAGATCATGGCCTAGATCAGGCACACCTTATTCCCTAGACTGACATTATTACTCATTATTGCTCTGGAGAGTTCCCTGACAGCAGATTTTATTTATGTGTCTTTTATTTCATGGCTGCTGGTAGTAACATATAAAGAGTAAAATATCTTTACCATATACCGCTACACTCAACTCATTGATATTCAACTGGACATGACATAAATGACGCTCCAATGGGGTTTTAGAAGCTGTAAATTGTGTATGAAATGATTGCCCATTCTAAACCATTTATTAGCAACTATTTTTCAAAATATTGCCTCTTATTTAAAAAATATTCGCGTATTGATAACATACATAGCAAAAGGGAGACAAATTTAATTTTTTTTCCTGTAATGTTTTGTTTCAGTATTCAAGTTGGTAAACTGTTTTCTGAGATATTCTTCCCACACTAACATAAACTCACAGCCACCTAAAATTCTGATCTAATCTTTCAGGTTACTGCTGTCACTTTTATTTCAATTAAGTTTATTGAAGAAACAGAATACACAGACATCTTTTATTATTTATACTAATGGATATTTTTGGTTTGAGTTTTAAATATTATTCTATGGCAAGGAAACAATTTCAAGGTTTTAACCATCACTACCTGGTTTCAGAGTCTCAAGTCCATGAAAATTTGAAGCCATTTGGCTTTTCCATCCTTTTAAACTTATTATTTCTATATAATCAAAATGTTTGGAACAGTATCCAGGGACAATCTAGTTCTTTTGGTCACAAATTATGGGTTACATTGAGAAGAATGGTAATTCCAGAATACTTAATTGTGTTCCTATGAAACCCATATTTAGACCAAAAAAATAGATGCTCAAACAGAGCCCTAACTCAAGCAGAGTCCTTAATCAAGAAAGGTGTGCATCAGAGCCATATCTTTTCTCTGTACCTATTGAATCTGTATGCTGAGCAGATAATCTGGCTTTATGAAGAAGAATGTGGTATCAGGATCAAAGGAAGACTCATCAACAACCTGCATTATGCAGATGATACAACTTTGCTCGTTGAAAGTGAAGGGGACTGGAAATACTTGTTGCAGAAGATCAAAGACTAAAGTCTTCAATATAGATTACTTCTCAACATCAAGAAAATAATGATCCTTACCACTGGACCAATAAACCACATCATGTTTAGGAGAAAAGGTTGAATATGTAAACAATTCCAGTTTTCTTGGATCCACAATCAATAATCTTGGGACCAGCAGTCAAGAAATGAAACGAGGTGTTGCCTTGGGGAAATTTGCTGTCAAGGACCTCACCCTGAGTCAAGCCATGGTGTTTTCAATTACATCCTACACACCTGGATATCGTTGTTGTTGTTGTTAAGTGCCATCAAGTCAAGTACAACCCATAATGCCCCTATGAACAAGACATCAGAACCCTGTCCTGCCTTGTGTCACCCTCACCATCTATGACATACTTAAGCCCATTGCTGCAGTCACTGTATAAATCCATCTGGGTGAGGGTCTTGCTCTCTCTTGCCCACCCTCCACTTTTCCAAGCATTATGTCACTTCCCTCTCTAAAGCCTGGCCTCCCCTAGCAACATGTCCAAAGTAAGTGAGATGAAGTTGTCATCTTTTCCTCCAAGCAGCACTGTTTTCCAAGACATGTCTGTTTGTTCTTTTGGCAGGATGATCAGCGAAAGAGAGGGGACCCTTAAAGATGGGACAAAACAATGGCTGTAGTCATGGACTAGTGTTTATCCGGGTTGATGAGAAAGGCACAGGATAGGACAAGACACAGATCCATTGTTAATAGGGTCACTAAACTTTTCTATCTTTGTACAAGTTCCACATGAATACAATTACATTTTCTGAGTTCCTGTTCTTCTCAATGTTATCAATAAAACATCATGATACATACAGTTGAATACCCTTGCATAGACAATAGGACATAAAACTTGAACTTACTGCCCTTGACTGAGAACTGACTTATACCTGATGTTCCAGTAGGATTTTGTTATTGTTGTGTATCATAGAGTTGAAATCAACCCACAGCTGACTTTCCACCTCCAAAGGTGAGAAATCACACAAGAGTTGACTGTCTATCTCCCACAGAGCAGCTGGTTGATTCAAATTGTATACCTTTGGTTTGGCAGCGAAGTTCCTTATCATTAAATTACCAGAGTTGTTGTAGTGTGCCATTGAGTTGGAACCAACCCATAGCTGACCCTCAAGCAGGTTTCCAGAGGCAGTAATTACATGGGAGGAGATCACTCATTCTTCTTCTGTGAAGCAACTGGTGGATTCAAACCACATGCCCTTGGGATTGAAGAACACATTATTACCACTAGTCTACCAGAAGAGGAGATTGCCCATCTCTCTTCCGTGGAGCAGATGGTAGATCTGAATCAACAGAAATGACCACCTTTAAGTTAATGTCACAAGTCCTTGTAGACTAAGCTCTAGAACCAACTTTCAGCCAAAATCCATTTAACATCAACATTGACATTCCTTTTCCTATGGCCTTTGCTAAGTCCAGACTGAATTTCTAGAAATTTCCTGTTGATGTACTCCTAGAGACATTTTTAAACATCTCTCATCATTGCCACCAGCTCATAGTTTACCCTCCATTAGGCCTCCTGGGCTGTAAATGCCCATCTTTTTCCCAAAGACCCATTGGTGAGTTAAAACTGACAGAGAGGACTGGCTTTGAGTTATCAGTACAAGTCCCTACAGACTGTCACCAAAGCTCGCTTTTCTTAGCATTGGACTTAGGAGTAGAAATGTAACTATTTCTTGAGTGGATAGGTAAAGAAATACAGGTGGGACTTATTACTTGTATTTTTCAAAGTTCCAGACTATTTTTCACAAATAGCCTGTCTTTAAAATATTTGTAACATTTTGAACTTTGTCTTCTATTTTGTTCGGTAGCTTCAACTAAAAGAAAGATAATGAAACAACTCAAATCTCTAAATGCTATTTTTATACTGCAAACGGAAACATTTGAAAGACGTAAAAAGTTGCAAGCCTAACAAATAACATTCCTTTGAAATAATTCTCTACCCCTCTGGGCCAATTGCTTTTATAAAGAATGAATGTGTAATAACTAGTTTACTTGGGAATTTTCATATTGTAAAATAATGATAGATGTTGAAATTATCATCCCAAAGGTAATTTCTATGAAAGACTCATGAAAGCTCTTGCTTTTTACATTCTTTGAATCAGTCAGTTGTTTCTTTAGAGAGAACATTATATATATAATACATTATATATGCATTGTATTTAAATATATTAT
>NW_006399758.1:36568104-36574765 GCF_000299155.1 Elephantulus edwardii | reverse complement strand
GCAAGGATTCTGAGGCTCCGTCTAACATACTTTGGACATGTTGTGAGGAGAGACCGGTCCTTGGAGAAGGACATCATGCTTGGGAGGTTGGAGGGACGGTGCAGAAGGGGAAGGCCCTCTGTGAGGTGGATTGATTCAGTGACTAGGGTAATCGGGATGGGTGTGTCAGAGACAGTGAGATTGACACAGGACTCAACAGCACATAACAACAACAACAACAGTAGCACACTTCAAGTTTGTGAGAAGCTTTGTCATCTTTGATTCTAAGAAGCACTCTGGCTGCACTTTCTCCACTACATATATTTTTGTTCTTTTGGTAGTTCATGGAATATATTCAATACTTGTCTCCAACACCACAGCACAAAGGCATCAAATCTTCTTCTGTTGCCCTCCTTCCTTGTCCAGCTCTCAGATGCACAGTGGTTGAAAAGACCATGATCTGAATCTGACACACCAAACTGATATCCCTGACTGCAGCCTCTCCCAGTGCAAGACATCTCCTGACTGTTGGTACTCTGGAGGCTTGGTGGTAAGAAACTGCTGCAATCCCAAAGGCATATAATTTGAACCCACCAGCTGTTCCATGGGAGAAGGATGGCCAGTCACCTCTCATGCAATTTATTGCTTTTGAAAAATCCACTGAGGGTTCAATTATAAGTGAGTTCTGACTCAATAGAAAACAGCGTAAGAATTTGGTTATAATACATTAATTATATTAATTAATTGCAATTATTACTGTAAAACAAGTATCCATGTATGATCGAATGGAAGACTAAAATGAGTAAACTTTCACTCAAATTTAAAACAATGAAAGAAAAATCTTAAACCAGCAGTTTCTAAAACCTTACTTTTGGTTCTGGTAAGGTTGTCTCAAATTCCTGACCCCGTTACTGACTTAGGTCCAGACTAGCTGGGAGGGTATTTTCACTTTTTTCAGTTTCTCTATACACAGCTGTATACATGTCCTGGCACCAAGTGATAAAAAAGCATGCCTCTTAGACCAAACCAAACTCCCAGATTACTGTTTGGAGGAGGGGCAAATTGTGTGTGTGTGTGTGTGTGTGTGTGTGTGTGTGTGTGTGTGTGTGTGTGGTTTCCCAATGGCTAAGTGGCTGGATGCTACCACGAAATGTTAGCTATTAGAACCCATCACTTTTTCCACATGGAGTATCATTATAAATTGGAATCTTCAAACACAACGGCTTGATTTTTCCCCCTTGTCTTTACTGAAGGGAGAGAGTTCTGGAAGCCTAGTGACAAGAAGCTACACTGCAATTCTAAAGGCATGTAGTTTGAATCCAGCAACTGCTCTGAGGGAAAAGAATGAGTAGTGCAATTTACAGTCTCCGAACTCCCATTAGAGGATCAGCTATGAGTCAGCTCTGACTCCGAGGCACGCAACAAAAACAACAACTTCTGAAAGAGAATTTATTGTTCAGTGGCCAAATTCTGACATCTTCTGTATCCCATGTATAGTGAACATCAATCTTTCAATGAAGGTTTGCGTGTTGTTATGCTGTTAAACAGGATTGAGAGTTCCTGGCCCAACCTATAACATTTTCTTCTGTTTTCTTAATTGGGTTACCACCAGCAGCCAGACAATCAAAAGACATATTACACTTCGGAAATCTGCAGTCATGGTCCTCTCCAGAGTACTGAAGAGCAATGATATCAGTCTAGAGACTAAGGTGTGCCTCATACAGGTCATGGTCTTCACAGTAACTTGTTATAGTTCAGAAAGCTGGACAATGACTAAGGATAACAGAAGAAGAATCTATACTTTCGAATTGTGGTGCTGGAGAAGAGTCTTTAACATGCAATGGAATTCCAAGAAAACAAATAGGTCTGTTTTAGAAAGAAAGGGTGAAACCATGTCTCTCCTTGGAGGCTAGGATTTTGAAGCTCTGTCTTACTTACTTTGGGCACGTGACCAAGAGAGACCAACTGGTCTTTGGAGAAGGACATTATACTCAGAAGAGTGGAGGAACATCTCAGGAGAGGAAGACCCTAGATGAGAGGGATTGATACAGTAACTGGGGCAATCGCAGTTAGTGTGTAGGAAGGAGTTAGTGAGAGTGGCTATGACAGGGCAGGTTTTAAAGCTGTTGTACCTAGGGTCGCTATGGATCACAGGAGACTTGACAGCACATAACAACATGTGCCAATATGATTTTGTAAAAGCTAACCAACCTCTTTAAAACCTATTTAAAAGATTAGATTTTATTTCAGAATGTTTTTCAGGGCTTTTTTTTTTTTTTCTGAAGACATTCCTTTAGATACAGAATGTGTTTATGCTAGTTACTATTTAACTTATCCATTTTTATATTTCATCATATATTTGTGGATAAACTTTGTCTCACATTCTTCAGACGGGTTATAAAAAAATGTGGGGAAGAAGACACCATGCTGGGATAGATAGAAGATCACTAAAGAGAAGATGTCCTGAGAGAGAGTTTGACACGTGAGCGTAACAACGAGCTCAGGTGTGGTAGAGATTGTGAGAATGGCACAGGAGGGGGAAGGTTTGGACTTGCTTTTCATCGGACAGATCATTATGAGTCCTTACCAATTCGATATCATTCAACAACCACAATTTTATCTGCTATTGTTCTGTGTTTGTAAGAGAAGATTTGCATTTGTTCCCAGCTTCCTCATCTTGATGAAAAGTCCAGTTCTCATATTTTCTCCCAGTCATTTCTATCTCATTAAAAAAAATCATCTATCATTACGATTTAGAACATAAAAAATGTTTGTGAAAAGACTAACTCTTAACTACAATCCTCTTTAAACTAATAGCGAGATTGTCAATATCCTTCCCTCCTTCATTGTCTTCCATGTCTGAATAAGCAGTTGTTATGCTCAGCATGAGTTGGCATTTCAAGTGAGTAATTCAACCGGATGTTATGATTCCACTGCTATTTAAAGTAAATGAGTTTTTGCAATTTCAGTGACAGTTGTGTCCATGAAAAACCCACGGGCTAGAATCCGTTTTGATATTTCTAGCAGGATGCTCTGTAGGAAACTTAACATAAAATAATTGAATACTTTCAACACTTTGTTTAGAAAAGAACACTTTGGGTTTATTGAATCAGGGTAGGTGTTTGAATTTGTTGTGTTTTGTTTTTTTGTGTTTTTTCCTCTAACTGTACTAATAGTTATTATAATTCTGTATTTGACTTTTAACCATTTACTATAACTTATTTTAACTTAATTTACAGTTGGTGACATCTTTCAATATTCCTTCCACCAATTCCCCCTCATATCCTGGAAAATTCCATTTCTACCAATTTAATGTAAAGTTCAATGTATAGGGATATAGACAATATGATATATTGAGATATCTATCTATCTATCTATCTATCTATCTATCTATCTATCTATCTAATTCAAGTTAAAATTCTACCCCTACCAATGCCTAGGGAGTTTTGGTGACAAAGTCTGTAGGAAGTTGTACTGATAATCCAAAAGCCAAGCTTCCATGGTGATTCAAATCTACCAGTGGCCCTGAGGGAGAAAGATAGACTCTCTTTTCCTATAGGATTTATAGTGTCTGAAAACCTGCTGCTCAGAGATGAGTCACTCCCAACTTGGACAATGAGTTTGAGCTTTTGACTAATGACCAACTGTGTAACCGAAGCAAATGTTAGCATTGTGTTAGACAATGTTTGATAAATAGTAAGTATAAAAAGAACCTAAAAATCCATTGCTATTGAACCAGCATGGACTCATAGCTGACCCACTACTGGGTCACTGAAAGTGTAAATGTGAGAGGACATTGTCCATCTTTCTCCATTAGAGCCACTGGTGGATTTGAATCACTAGACAAACTTGGCATTTGGGTTAGCAATATTGTCATTATGGCCTGTACCACCAGAGCTTAAGGATATAAAAAAAAAAACCCAAAACAAAACCAAACCTGCACATGGTAGTGTTTTAGAAGTCATTATTTTTGCAGGATTTTTTTTATATCATCCTTGAACCAAACCCACCATCATACTCATGTGCATATTGGCATTACAAGTTAGATTTTCAACTAATTATATCTGTTTTCTAATTATTTTTAACATTAGAACTTTAAATTTATTGGTCTTCAAAAATATTTCAAATTGTCAGTGGTGTAAGAAAATACATTAATCATAAATATGATCTTATAAAAAGAGTAGAAATTGCTTTGGAAATGGCCTGACAGGAGAAAAAGTACTGGTAGCATGTTCAGTTCAGTATATCTACAAAGAAAATATTCATCTATTTTGACTTTGCCTTTTCTACTTCACTTGACATTTTAACATTTTAAATGGAAATTGACTGAGATCTTTTGATTTCCTATGTTCTTCATTATGCTTTCTGCATAGACTGTAATAACAAGCCATTACTTTTTAAAATCAGTTTGATTTCTTGGGATTTGGTTTGCACTCGTCATTGGGGGACGAATATTACAAAAGATAAACAGACAAGTTCATTTAAAAGAAATAATTTTCCATATAGCCAGTATATATATTCATTATTTCCTGAAATTATTCATTCCAAAAGTACATTTTACTAAATTGTATATAGTGAAATATACTATAACCTAGTGTATTTCATTTGTCATCACCTTTATTAAAAAAAGGCACACCTTTCATTTACCTAAATTCTAAGGAGGGTACAATTATCTTGTTGAATATATGATTACTTGTTATACAGCTGAGAGCTATACAATGAATAAAGATGATAGAAAAAGAATTGATGCCTTTGAGCTGTGGTGTTAGAGAAGAGTACTGAACCTCCCATAGATGGCCAAGAGAACAAATAGGTATGTCTTGGAGATGGTGCACTCTGAGTGCTCTTTGGGGGGTGGTCCTTCAAGAAGGACATGGTGCTAGGTAAGGTAGAGGGTCGGCGAAGGAGAGGAAGACCCTTGACCCAGTGGATTGATGTGAGAACTGCCACAATGAGTTCTTGCCTGTTAGGGATTGTGACTATGGTGTAAGATAAGATAGGATTCAGATCTGTTGTTCCTAGGGTCACTATGAATGGTGCTCAACTTGATGGCACCTAATAAGAACAACAACATGCCATGACACATATAGAGAATATATCTGTCTTTGGAGAAGATACTGGAACCACAAAACAAAAAGAGATGAATTATGAGACAATTGCTTTGTTTAAGGAGTTGTATCTAACCCAAAGGCTTCACTTGCCTGTCGATTTGACTCCATCTAAAGTTTCTCAGAAGATGGGCAATCTTCTCTGAAAGAAGGTAGGCAACCTTTTCCTATGTGATTTACAGCTTGAGGAACCTGACGAACAGTCATCCATGAGTCACCTCTGATTCAACAGTAATGAATATGACTATTTTATCTCATTCAACTAAGACTGGTTAAAGACTTACGACAAGTCTCCTTAGTTCTCTCCTCTACCTATTAACCAATCTATCTTTATGATTAGGTATTCCTTAATGCATCAATGTTACAGTTTTATTTCAGACATGAGATTCTTGCACTGTGATTCATAAATGTGCTTATTTCAGACAAAAAATAGAGTAGTAGGCTTGAATTGCCTGATCAGTTTGATAATTAGAACTAGTTTTGCCTGTCTGTTAACTGTTGTCTGAATGGAACAAGGGAATACTATAAGGTTTAAAATCAGGAAGACTGTGTGTCAGAGAAGTATCATTTCTCCATATCTATTCAATCTGTATGCCAAGCAAACAGTTTATGAATCTGGTCTCTATGAAAAGAAATCAAGATCAGAGGCATCAAGACTGGAGGAAGAGTCACCAACATGCAACATGTGTTATGCGGATGACACAATCATGCTTACTAAAAGTGAGGGGCACCTGAAATGCTTGTTCCAGAAGATCAAGGACTACAACCTTTAGATGGATTGCATCAAAATATCAAGAAGACAAAGGTCATTCAAAGACAAAGACACTGGTCCAATAGACGATATCATGATATGTAGAGAAAAAAATTCAGACTATCAATGATTTCATCTTACTTGCACCCACAACCAACAGTGTTAGTATGAGCAGTCAGGAGATGTATTGTACTCAGAAAGTCTGCTGTTAGAAACCTCTCCAAAATACTGAATTACAGTGATGGCAGTTTGAAGACTAATGTGAGCCTGATTCAGGCCATGATCTTTTCAGTCACTTGATATGTATGTATCTAAGAGTTGGACTATGAGTATTGAAGAAGAGTGTTGACTATACCAAGGATGGCCGAAAGGACAAACAGCTATGTCTTAGAATAAGTGCCGCCAGAGTGACCAATGGAAGCAAAGATGGTGAAGGTTCATCTTTCATACTTTGGACTCGTGCTAGAAAAGACTGTTCCTTGCAAAGTGATAGAGTACTTTAAAAAGTGGACTGTCAACAAAGCAGAGGAAGAGCTCCATGGGGTGGATTGACACAGTGACTGGAGCACCTGCATGGTGACTAGGCTTAAATGTATCAGACATACATTTAAATAATACATACATATATACATCAGATATGGCACAGACTAGGACAAGATACAGGTCTGTTGTTCATAGGGTTGCTAGGAGTCATAATTGACTCAATGACACCTAACAAAAACAACAAGAACATATCAGTTATGCAATAGTGTTTTTCTAAAATTAAATTAGTTATGTCTACAGATCTAAAGTTGCAACAAATATATACACACACACACACACA
>NW_006399758.1:36566989-36568004 GCF_000299155.1 Elephantulus edwardii | reverse complement strand
ACTATGCAAAGCTGTTTGTTCTCTTGGCTGTCTATGGGATGTTCAGTGCTCTTCTCCAATACCACAGCTCAAAAGCATCCTTTTTTTTCTTGTTGTTCTTATTCATTCTCCAGCTCTCAGATGCATAACAACAAACAAGAAATCGGAAAGTCTATGGCCTGAACCAGATACATATTAGTCCTCACACTGACATCACTATTCTTCAATAATTTGGAAAGATCTCTAACTGCAGATTTTCCTAGTACAATGCATATCCTTATTTCCTGACTGTTGCTGGTACAAAAGGTGTTAATTGTGGATCCAAGTAAGATGAAGATGTTGACAGTTTCAGTCTCCACTCCATCCATTATGACGCTGCCCATCAGTCCAGTGGTAAGAATCTTTGTTTTCTTTAACATGAGATGCAATCCGCACATATAAACTTAAAAACCATCAGGATAATTTCTCATGAGGTTGTGGAGGCTTACATGTTCCAAATTAATGGATCAGCCTTGTTCATCAATCAGCTGCAGACAATGATGACTTGTAGGGTGGCTGATAAAACCAATGCACGTGGCTGCAATAAGCTCACAAGCAATGGCCAATTGGCTGAAAGCTGTCTATTTTAGAGTGACTAAATATGTCTGATGCAGCTTCCAGAGCAAAACATTGACCTTTCCAAGAGTATTCTTCATCATGAAGAGAAGTAAGGGTCAACTTTGATCATATCATTTAATGAGGTAAGAACTCAAAATGCAATCCAAGATGGCAGCAGAGGCAGAGACAGCGTGGTGAGCTGCGGGAGCAGTAAACCACTTAAAGCAGGGCCATTATGGCCTTCCAAAGACTTCGGCTTATTGATAATTGAACACTTAAACAGTTGATGACTGGCCCTCAGTGAAGATTGAGGCTCAACAACAGGAATTCAAGGATTCCCAAGGAGAAATGGGTGAGTCTCGTGGCTCCCAACCCCCACCCCCTGCAGAGCCAGCACCTTGCTGCATAGCCGCTGCAGCTCCATGAGGCTTCCACAGCC
>NW_006399758.1:36564883-36566783 GCF_000299155.1 Elephantulus edwardii | reverse complement strand
AGAGGGCCTTCCTCTCCTGCGCCGTCCCTTCACCCTCCCAAGCATGATGTCCCTCTCTAAGGACCGGTCTCTCCTCACAACATGTCCAAATATACACACACACACACACACACACACACACATATATATTTATAATGCATTATATGTATATTCCAAATGTTGTCAAGTTCCAATTATTTTAGCAGTGATTATCTAATTACTGGACCAGTTAAGATTTCAAAGCCCTTTAAAGTTTTCCTTATGGTCATTTTGTTTTCCACTCTCACTTCCTTTAGAGAGTTCAGATAGCACACTATGTTTGTTTCCTTTTGACTGTCAAACATATTAAAATAGTATAGGGAGAAATTTTGGAAATAAAACTCAGAATATGAACATTAAAAAAATTGGTTTCTTTAACTGCACAAAAATTAAACTTGTTAGTGTAATATATCTGTAGACTGGGGAACACATCTGTAGTGCATATAAGTATTTGTATACTTACAATATTATCTGTTTGTTTTGGACACTTGAAATACAGTTTCATCCTTTTTGCGTGTAGCATTTTTTTTAAAAGGTCTTACTTGCATCACACACCACCTCTCCCTACTTCGGTTTCTTCAGTTCAAAACTGGATCTTAAAATTTTGCCTGCTGTTGTTGATGACATGCTGCACGGTGGAGCCAGAGTCAACTCACAGCTGACCCTCCAGGGGCTTTTCAGAAGCAGTAAAATCACACAAGATATCGCTCATCCTTTTCCCTGGAACAGCTGGTGGATTTGATATTGTTAATTTCCACATTCTTTTGGATACACATGGATAATTAATAATCAGATGCTCTGGTGGCACAGTCCACAGGGAATTGTGCTGTAACCCCAAAGGTGGTACCTGTCTGGGGGTTTGCACTCACTGGCAACTCTGTGGGAAATAGATGAGCAAGCTTCTTTGAGGAGATTTACAGCTTCCAAATATTCCCTGTAGGCTTAGCTATGAGTTGGTTCTGACTAAATGGAAATGAGTTAGCAAATAAACAATGAAGAATTTGAGAAGTACTGTACAACATGGATGAATCTAGATCAAATTATGCTGTCAAATCAGCTACAAAAATATTCATGGTTTAAGATCACTAATACAAAAAGCTAAGTAAAAGGTTTCCTCACACCCACAGGTACAAAAGACCTGAGGCTGCACCAAGAAGAAAAAATACAATCTATACACCGGTTCCACAGGACAGATCACCCGCCCTTCGGAGACATTACCACTAAACTTAAGACACACTGGTCACAGCATAAGAAATTGTCAGCAGCTGAAGTGTTTGAAATCACAGAAGCCAAGAAAGCTTCAGATACAAGCTGTCAGATCAAGGGTTGTACGATGGAAGATAAATGCTGAAGGGATTGGGTAGAAGTGAAAGGGTATCCTAGCGGAGGGTAGAGCTGGGAAATAAGTGGGTCAAGACACTGGGCCAAGGGCAGGGACAACACTGTAACTAATGGGTAACTCCACAATGAGGGATTTATCATTCACTGTTCTATAAATTGCTTGTCTGTCTGATACTCTTCTAAATCTGAACATTCAGATTAAGACAGACTAGAAAGAAGGATTGGCCATCCACTTCTGAAACAGCAGGCCTCTGAAAACCCTATGTACAACACAACACACATAGACTAACAGAGAGGACAACTGAGGTAGAACATTCTAGTATGGAAATACAAAGAAAGAGGAACAGTTGTAAATGGACACTAGTGATTGGAACATGGAATGTGAAAACCATGAATGTAGGAAAATTAGATATTGTTAAGAAAGAAATAGAACGCATAAATATTGACATACTAGGAATTGGAGAGTTGAGATAGACCAGCATGGGACATTTTAAGTTAGATGGTCACATATTACTCTGGAGATGAAAAGGCAAGAAAAAAT
>NW_006399758.1:36521946-36564783 GCF_000299155.1 Elephantulus edwardii | reverse complement strand
TTATGTGTGTATATGTAATAATGAAAGGCAATAATATATTCCTTCTTTTATTTATGGCCATTTAGGTTCACTTTCTGTTTTTTGCTACAGTAAATAATTAGCACAATAAAATTTTTGTATATATCTTCCTATGATCAATCTGTACATGAGACATGTATGTAGATATGTGGAGCATTGCTGTGTGTACACTTTAGCCGCTTTACTAGATTTTTTTTCAAAATTGTTTTCAAACCTGATAGTATATTTAACAGCTGCACCCTCATGTTTAACAGCTGGATGCCTTTTAGGTGTGATGGCAAGAGGTACAAAAGGGAACTGCAAGGCTGAAGGAGGAAAAGGGGTCTTGGTGACCCCTTTTTGTGGCCTCGCTCATGTGAGTTTGTTTTTCCTTTCAATATCATAAAAGAGTTCTTCAGATTGGTAGCCATAGTGGACTGTATGTTAAAATGTTTCCTACAGTCCTCAAGTCAGTTAATATATGCCCTTGGTAAAAATGCTAGTTCATTTTTGATGGTGGTGCTGGGTCCCATCAAGTCTACCTTTTACTTCTTGTGACCCTAGTGAAACAGAGGAGACCTTCCCCAAAGGCTTTTGTAAGCTGTAATCATGACAGCGGTAGATTTCCAGATCTTTCTCCCAACCAACTAAAGAATATATGTAAGCAACCGACTTTTCAGTGAACAGCTTATTTATATCAATATTACGTTTCTGTATCACAACTAGAGCTCCTATGAACACATAATAAAAAAAATCTCAAACTCATTATCATGGACTCTGAACAATCTCATAGCTGGATCTCCAGCTGGTTTTCAGAGGCTGTAAATCAAACAGATGGCTCCTCTTTCTTCTATGGAGTTGCTGTTGTATTCAAACAACCATAGAGATGCCACCTTTGGGTGAGTGCAACTCCCTATGGAGTACACCACCACAGCCCCCTATCAACACATCAGAGAGTCTAAAATTTAAGAGGAGTGAGTTTTCTTCAGGTTTTCTGGGGCCCAGTAACAACCAGGTTCTTCTCCAGAGATCTGAGTTCTAGCCCAAACGGTCTTTCTTCTTAGACCTAGCACCAACCAGGAGTCATCTCATCCTTAAAAATATTATCAGTTGTGTAACTTCTTGCTTCAATATTCCTGCTTTTTTGAGTTAAGGATGGTGAAACTTCATCTCATATACTTTGGACAGGGGTAGAAGGTCAGTAAATGAAAGAAAGATCCTCAACAAGAAGGATTACATAGTGACTGTAACAATGAAATTGAGTTTGTCAGAGTTGAAGAAGATATAGGATAGGTCAAGGTTCAGAACTGTTATTCACAGGGTCACTATGAGTCATAGTTAACTCTATGGCACTTAACAATTACAACACTATATTGTCTTCCTAATTCTGTAGTAGTAATAGGCACTTCAAATAATGTATTATATCCCCATATTTTTTTAAGTTCTCCAATACCTGAACAAGCAGTACCCTACATTAAATTATTTCTTTTAAAATAATAAGTGTATGTTCTTTCTTTATGACTGGACTCTGATTAATACAAATGATGACTGAAAAAGTACCAAAATTTTAATTTGTATTACTTTAGTTAGTAATATGTCTGTTGCTGTTAGGTGCAATATATCTCTTGTTCTCTTGACTGCTAGTATCATGGGTCTTGTTTATGGATCAAATATAGATGAACTTGTCGAAAGCTTTAATCTTTTCTCCATCTATGATGATATTGCATATTCGTTTAGTGGTAATTTTTTTATTTTCTTGACCTTAAGACGAAATCTATACTTAAGGAGTGGTCTTTGATCTTCTGCAGCAAGTGCTTTAACTCTTCTTCACTTTTGCCAAGCAAAGTTGTGTCACCTTCATAACATAGGATGTTTAGTCATCCTCTGATTCTGGTTATGTATTCTACTTTGTAGAGTCTAGTTTCATGAATAATTTGCTCAGCATACAGATATAATTAAATATGAAGAGAGGATACAACCATGGCACACACACATACCTTTCTTAATTTTTATGCACTAACAAGTAGAGTCAAAGAGGAGGAAATAAATTATTTCTACCAATTTTTTGTAGTCTGAAATTGATCAAACATGAAAGCAAGATACACAAATAATATTGAGTGACTAGAATGCAAAAGTTGGGAACCAGGAAGAAGGATCACATGGACAAATTGAAAAACATGGACTTGGTGACAGAAATGAGGCTGGGCATAGAATGATAAAATTCTGCACAATGATTTATTTTTAGCAAATACCTTATATAAGAAACATAAACACAGGCTATATATGTGGATTTCACCTGATAGTATGCACAGGACTCTGATTGACTACATCTGTGGAATTTCAATACAAACAGTGAAAATTAGACTAGGTTCTGATTGCTGAAGAGACCATCAACTACTCATATACAAGTTCAAATTAAAGCTAGGGAAGGTCAAATCAGATCCACAGGAATAAAAATTTGACCTCTAATTTATCCACCTGAATTTAAAAACCAACTTAGGTAGATATTTGAGGCCTTAAACACTAATGAACAAAGACCAGATGAACTGTATCAAGAATATCATCCATGCAGAATCCCAAAGGTCATTACAAAGACAGAAGAAGAAAAAGAAAAGACCAAAACAAATGTCAGAAGAGACTCTCAACATTGCACTAGAGTGCTGAGAAGCCAAAGCAAAGAGAAGAAATTAAGACGTTAAGGAGCTGAATAGAAGATTTCAAAGAGCAGCATTGGAAGACAAAACCAATTATTACAATGAAATGTGCAAAGAACTGGAGTCTGTATTTGCTCAACATTTCTTAAGCTGAAATAACTAAAGAACAAATTCAAGCCTCAAGTTGTAATACTGAAGGATGTTATGGGTAGATGTTGAGTGATCCAGCAGTATTAAAAGAAGATAGAAGCAGTAGACAGAGTCACTGTACCAAAAAGAATTGGCTGACATGGAAGAATTTCAAGAAACAATATATGATCAAGAGGCAATGA
This sequence comes from Elephantulus edwardii, assembly GCF_000299155.1. Taxonomy (NCBI): domain Eukaryota; kingdom Metazoa; phylum Chordata; class Mammalia; order Macroscelidea; family Macroscelididae; genus Elephantulus; species Elephantulus edwardii. The sequence goes on along the minus strand of NW_006399758.1, from coordinate 36,561,800 downwards.
TGTTTGAGGAAGTTCAGGCTTCTCTGAAGGATTTGGCAAAAAATAAAGTCCCAGGAATTGATTGAATACCAATTGATGTATTTCAACAAGCAAAATCTGTGCTGCATGTGTTCACCAGGTCTTGGTAAGAAATCTAGAGGACAACTACCTGGCCAACTGACTGGGAGAGATCCATATGTATTCCTATTACAAAAACAGCTAACCTGAAAGAATGTGGCAATTATTGTGCAATATCTCTCTTATAACACAGAAGCAAAATTCTGCTGAAAATTATCAAGAAAGTACTGGAACAGTACACTGATGGAGAATTACCAGAATTACAACCTGGATTTAGAAGAGGTTGTGGCACTAGAGACATTATTGCCAATGTCAGCTGGATCATGGCAGAAAACAAAGAGTGCCAGAGGAATATCTATCTGTGTTTCATTGACTATGAAAAGGCATTTAACTGTGTGGATCACAACAAATTGTGGTTAACTTTGAGGAAAATGGGAATTACAGACCACTTGATTGTCCTTATGCTAAGCCTATATATACTTGGACCAGGAGGCAGTCCTCAGAACAGAGCAGGGAAACACTGCATGGTTCCAAATCAGGAAAGGAGTGTATCAAGGTTGTGTCCTGTCTCCATACCTATTCAATATATATGTAGAATGGTTAATTTGGGAGGCTGGGCTTTATGAGGAGGAATGTGGCATCAGGATTGGAGGAAGATTCATTTACAACCTACGTTATGCAGATGACACAACCTTGTTTGCTGAAACTGAGTCAGACCTGAGGTGCTTCCTGCAGAAGGTCAAGGATTGAAGTTCAACATCAAGAAAACAAAGATTCTTACCACTGAGCCAATTGGCAGCATCATGATGAATGGAGAAGAGATTGAGGTTGCTAACAGTTACAGCTTGCTTGGCTCCACAACCAAAACTCTTGGCACCAGCAGTCAGAAAAGCAAAACACAAATTGCCTTAGACAAATTTGCTGTCTGGGATCTTTCCAGAGCACTGAGAATCAGCAATGTTAGTCTAGAGACTAAGGTGCACCTGATCCAGTCTATGGCTTTCACAATTACTTGCTATGCATCAGAGAGCTGGATAATGACTAAGGATGTCTAAGAATTGATGCCTTTGAGTTGTGGTGCTTGTGAAGAGTCTTCAACATATTATACCATGGACATCGAAGAAAACAAATTGATCTATTTTGGAGAGGGTGGAATTAAGTTTCTCCTTGGAGGCTAGGATATTGAAGCTCTATTTAAAATACTTTGGGCATGTCAGGAAAGACTGATCCTTAGAGCAAAACATCATGCTCAGAAAGGTGGAGGGACAGTGCAGTAGAGGAATACTTTGAATGAGATGTATTAATATGGTAACTAGTGCAGTGTGGGTAGGTGTGTCAGAACCAGTGAGACTGACTCAGGACAGGGCAGACTTAGAGCTGTTGTACATAAGGCCACTATGAGTTATTAGAAACTTGAAGGCACATAAAAACAACAGTGTTCCCTTGCTCTATTTGTACAACAATCTCTTGATCTAGTTATAAGTTTTGAATGGGTGCAAGTGTTCACAAATTCTCATTCTTCTTATTGTTAGCCATAATTTATTATGATCCATATAGTCAAATGTTTTTGCATAGTCAATAAAGAAAAGATTTTCTTCTGTTATTCTTTTCTTTCAGCCAGGATCTATCTGATATTAGCAATTATACCCCTGATATAATTGGGGTATAACCCCAGCTTGAGCGTCTGGAAGTTCGCTATGTACTGTTCTATTTTTAAATTATATTAAGCAATTTTTAAAATAAAGATCAATTTATTAATTTGGTCAACTATTGTGACCATTTTCTTCTTTTCTACTTTGCAACAAGTACACTGTGTTGGTTTTTTTTTTCTGTTTAAAAACTTTTACACTGGTTTGTTTACATACAAATTTGTATACATTGCTTCATTGCCCATAACACCAGATCTTCCCCCACACCCCTCCACCCGTGAAATCGTGCAATCCCATGATTAATCCCTCTTTCTTCCCCTTCTTATTCTTTCTTTCCCCTCCTTAGATCCTCACTCATGTTTTATTAGTTATCTATTTCTACAATAATAGTCTTATACAACGTTTGTCCTTATGCGGCTGAGTTAGTTCACTTTTGTATCACACTCTCCAGTCCCTCCAAAGGTAGACAGTGATTTATAAAATCATTACTCCAGTATGCTGCGTAGGATTCTATCATGTTGTAGATACCATAACTTCTCAGTCTGTTAGATTGTTGTGCTGTTTCCATGTTCTTGCAATGGTAAATAATGCTGCTATGAACACTGGCTTACAAGTCTCTGTGTGTCAATTCTCATTCTCTTGCGATATATTCCAAGCAGTGGAATAGTTGGGCCTTGTGGAATTTCTTTGTTGAGCTTTCTGAGTAAACCTCAAACTGCCTTACAGTGTGGTTATACCAGTTTGCAGTCCCATCAACAATGTATAAGAGTTCTATTTCTCCACATCCTCTCCAACATTTCTTACTTGCTGTCCTGTCACATTTTGTGACTGCTATGGGAGTGAGATGGTATCTCATTGTGGTTTTGATTTGCATTCCTCTTATTGCCCTTGATTTTGAGCATTTCTTCATGTGTCTGTTGGCCATCTGACTACCTTTCTCTGTGAAAATTCTTACCATGTCTTTTGCACATTTTGTACTTGTGTGATCGGTCTTTTTCTTGGGGATGCCCTGTATGATTCTGTAAACTTTTGATGTGAGATCCTTGTCTGAAATGGAATTGCAAAATGCACCCCCCCATCAGTACAGTTTCTTTTCATCCTGCTGGATAAAGTTTTGATGCACACAGGAATTTAATCTTTAGAAGTTCCCATTCATCAATTTTATCCTCTCCAGATCGTGCATTATTGGCGGTATTTGGCAGTCTCTTTATGCTATAGACTAAGCTTTCTAACCTTTATCCCAGTTTGTCTCTGATGAACTGTATGGTTTTGACCTTTACTCTCAGGTCTGTGATTCACCGTGAGTTGTTTTTTGTGTGTGGTGTAAGATGTGGATCATGTTTCATCTTTCTGCAGATAGCAGTCTAGTTTTACCAGACCATATGTTGAAGAGGTTGTCATTTCCCCAATTGATAGATTTTATTTCCTTATTGAATATCAGTTGTCCATAAACAGCTGGGTTCATTTCTGGGTCCTCAAGTCTGTTCTATTGTTCTATGTGCCTATGACAGTCACTGCACCAGGGCTATGCTGGTTTTTTTTTTGTTGTTTTTTTTTTGGCTATGCTGTTTTGGTTACTGCAGCTGTGTAATAGGTATTTGCTTTCCTGTAATAGGAATGTTGTTATTTGATAATTTCCACATTCTATAGGATCACCTTTCTAGGAATGGAAACAAAAGAGGACCTCTTCTAGTCAACTGGCCAGGCAGTTGTCATGTAGATTTCCTGGCATAGACTCGTGAGTATTTGAGCAACTATCTGTGTGAAAATTGACTTTCTAGTTTCCTTTTATTTGACAGTCTTGATCTCTTTCTTTTTCATCTGTTGATTTGTTGATTGTCTTCTTTATTTCATGGATTATTTATGTTATGGGAAACATGTATTATTAGTCCATTATAAATGCTGTAATTGCTGCTTGTACTTTAAGGCATCTTTTTTGACATTCTCTGTTTTCATTTTCATGTTGTCAAATCATTACTTCCCTTTATCATTCTTGCCTTTTGTAGCTCCTTCCAATATTATTTCTGAAAATAAATCATTTGTTTGAGTTGACAGGCCAAGATAACACAAAAGCTCTGGCAGCGTAAACATAGAGATGATAAGTAAAATGTTAAAAAAAATTGTAATACATTGTTGAGTCCCCAAGAAAGAAAGAAAATTCTCTATGAGGCAGAAACAGAAAATAAACAAAGAAAAAATTAAGGGGAAAAAAAACCAAAGTACACATTAATCATGTGTGCTGATGCTGTGGTTGTCCTGGGGAGGCTCTAGTTCTTGGGGCACTAAGAGATTATTTTCTTTTAGACATATTACACAATATTTTCCAAGATACTATAAGTAGAAATAATCCCCACACATCTATTCCCTAGGTCAAACATTACTAATATTTTATCACATTTGTTTTCACATCTTTCCTTTTTCTTTTAAATTAAGTCACAGACAAAATGTAATTTCATCCTCCTGGTTCAAAATTGCATCTCAAAATGAAAAAAAATACAAACTTTCTGCCAACAATTCAGAACAAAGGCAAAAATATTTTCAGATTTCTGAGAAAATATAACAGTGTAAATGTCTATACTCAGACTCAGTAGTTATTCCATTGTTGTTGTTGTTAGGTGCCATCGAGTCATAGACGACTCATAGTGACTTTATGAACAAAAGACCTGAACATTGGTATAACTTCCAGCATTTGTCCATGTTCATAGAGTTTCTGGAGGTAAGCTATTTCTGAAGTGGATGCCATCCAGCTTCCAAGCTTGAGGAAAATAAAGACTGTCTTCCAGACAATGGCTTACTAGTAAACTACCAATAGAACCTCACTAACAGAAATTCTATTAAACAGTATACTTCAGGAAGAAAATATTTGTTAGAAGCAAAGAGGATAATACAAAGAGAAAAAAGGAAAATACTCAGTAGCACATCAGTAAATTTACTAATGTGTTGACTATTAAACTATCATAATTTTCAATAATACATTTGAAAATTTTAATTAAAAATTGGGGAAATGGCTTATACTTGTAAAAGGGGTGATACAAATGAATGCTTAGTATGTATGCCAAAAAAAGTAGCATTTAAAGTAAGGATAATGTTAAAAAATAATTATTGTTGCTAGAAGAATAAAAAGAAATTATTTACATCCATTCAATATAGGACATGAAAGAAAGTCAAGACATACACATAGTTAATCCAAGGGTAAAGGAAGACTGAAGGGAGGGATAAAAGCAAGTAAAAAAGTCATGATTAGGAAAAGTGTAAGCTAATGAGTCAAAGCCATATATTAGTGACTGCTTTGGACAAGCGAATTCTGGTAGTGATTTGCCCTGTCACCCCTAAGGCAGGCATGTAGGATCCATCCACAATTCTAAAGCAGGAAGAGATGAAATATCCTGTGTGATTTAAGCCTCTGAAAACCTGTTAGAGGATTGGCTGTGAATCAGAATCACTTTCCACTGGAAATCACACACAACAGAAATATTTTTGTGACAAACATTTCATTTCACTTGGATCCACAATCAACATCCATGGACGCAGCAACCATTCAATCAAAAGGCATGTTACATTAAGCAAATATGCTGTCAAAGACCTCTTCAAAGTGCTAAAAAACAAAGATGACCATTTCAAGACAAAGGCACACCTCTCTAAACCCACAGTATTTCCAATTGCTTTATATGTATGCAGAAGTTAAGGGGGGAAGGGAGTAAGGAAGATATAATTTTTTTTTAAATGTATCTTTTCCTTGTAATGGTGATAAAGAAATTTGAATATCCCATGGCTGCCAATAGAACAAACAAACCTGGAGGAAGTGTAACTACTGTGCTCCTCAGATATAGGAAATGGTTAAATATTGTCTCACCTTGAACCCTTCCTGGACTACCAAGAAAACAAATAGGTCTGTCTTAGAGAGGGTGAAACTAAGTCTCCCCTTGGAGGCTAAGATTTTGAAGCTCCGCCTCACTTACTTTGGTCATGTGGCCAAGAGAGATTGGTGCTTGGAGAAGGACACCATGATCGGAAGGGTGGATGGTGCAGGAGAAGGAGACCCCGGATGAGATGGATTGATACAGTAATTGGGGCGATGGAATTTGGTATGTCAGAGTTGGTGAGACGGCCTCAGGGCAGGGAAGGGTTCCGCTATACAACTCGGGTGACTCAATGGCACATAGCAACAATAATATATTATGGCAAGTTTTGGAAGCAGGAGTGGCATCTACTTCCTACATACCTCCGGAAACTCTATGAACATTGATAAATGTTGATAGTTGTAGAGGGGCTTCAGGCCTTTTGTTTATAAGGTCACTGTGAGTTGGGCTCGACTTGAAGGCAATCAACAACAACGACAACACATATTTAGGTTAGTTAGGTTTTCTGGAAGTGCCAGTTCTTAGATAAAAGACATCACTGGAAAAAGTAAAGAGTGTAAAAGATTTAGATCCACAACCAGACAATGGGCGATGGTGAATGGCTTGTGTATGCCACAAGATTAGGCAAGGTTTTGATTTGCTGTTCATCAGGTTGCTATGGGTCATAGTAGACTCAATGACCTCTAAATACTACAATCTAAAATGGTAAAATGATTAAAAACAGGAAGTGGATCCTTCAAGTGTGAAAAGGCCAATGACTACTAGGAAAGCCAACCATCAACCTGAGGTGGAGTGGATTACGTTATATGGCCCTTCTGGCCGTTGTCTTGGATATTTACACACAGCAATTGGGTGAGACTATGCAGACATATAGCTCATTCAAGAGATTGAAGATTTTGCTAGGAGTGCAAATAATGTGCACGGAACCCTAATGAGCTCCAGTGGCCTACTATTAAGAAGCTGTGATGCAATCCCAAAGGCGCATGGTTAAAATCTACTGGCTACTCCATGGAAGAAGGAGGGCAATCTTCTCTCATGTGATTTATGGTTTTCAAAAGCCCACTGGAGGGTCAGCTATGTGTCAGTTCCAAGTTGATGGGACATAACAACAAGAAAGTTCAAAGAGTAAATCTTATAGCAAGGAGGTATCACAAAATGAAGACATTGAAGCAGAGAACAACATTTACATGCAGAATCTCTCTCCTGGAACCTCCTAGACTAGGGAGATGGAGAGCTGTAAGAGCAGAGATGGCAAGAGACTGTGAGAGGCAATGCTAGATAAGCAGTGATGGCAGAGGCCACAGATCCAGGAAAGGTGCAGGAGATGGAGTGATGGGCTTGCTGTGCCACAGAGTGAGGAGGCTGAGCATCTTCAAGCAAGAGACTTGCTGGCAGAGCAGAGAGGTTCTGGACACATGGAGGAGTCAGGCATAATAACCAATTGGTGAAGAGTGAATTATTTTAGGTAAGAAGTTTGTCTCTGGGGAATTATTTATGGAACAGAGAGCTTTGTAACACTTGCCTGAGCAGATCAGAGGCTGGAGTTGGTAAAAATAAAAAAAGTACCTGTTCCTCCTGGTGAAATTAAATAGGTCAGTCTTCCCCATCACTCTATTTTTCACTCTTTTTTAAATTTATTACTAAAGAGAGCTCTGGTGACCTAGTGGCAAAAAGCTGCACTGCAATCCTAAAGGCCTGCAGTTCAAGGTCACTAGCTGTTCCGTGGGAGAAGGATGGGCAGTCTCTTCCTGTGTGATTGACTGTCTCTGAAAACCCACTGGAGGGTCAGCTATGGGTTGGTTCCAACTTGACAGTACACAACAACAATGAAAAATATCAAAAAAGGTCCATCTACCAAAAAGATAGCTCTGGTGGCATTAGTAGGAAGTTGCCCTGCTAACCAAAAGCTGAGACTCTCTGGCAATTCAAATCTACCAGTGGCTCTGTGGGAGAAGGAAGGGCAATCTATGTGGCATCAACAGCTTCCAGAAACCTGATGGAGCAACTGTTATGTGTTGGTTCCAACTCCATGACATTGAGTGTGAATTTTCTATTTTCACCAAACTGTTAGTCATGAACTTGTATTCACAAAACTATATAGTCAAATTTATATAACAAAACTAACAGAATCTCAAGGAGAAAATATTAATGGTCAGATATAATAAGATAAAATCTGTGATACAACACGAGGGTATATGTTCTAATCACATGTGACATGTGTGAAACATTTAAAATATCTGATCACAATTTAACTTGCAAAGTAAAAACAAAAAGGTGACATTTAAATAACTCCATATTCTACAAATTTTATTAAAAAATACACTTACAAAAAAGTTACAAGTACAATATAAAGAACACATTCTTCTTTTTCCTTGTACCTATTTGAAGTAAGCTATTGACCTAATACTTCATACTCCCTAAATATTTTAGTGAGTACAGTCTGTAAGATGAGTTGAATTGGGAGTGTGCTTTCCAGAACCTTCCCAGCATTTGGAAGAGCAACAATGTCGGTCTAGAGCACCTGACCCAGGCATGATGTCTGCACTTACTTGCTATAGAGCGGGGAGCTGGACAATGACTAAGGATGACAGAAGAAGAATCTATACCTTTGAGTTGTGGTGCTGAAGGAGCGTATTAAACACAATGGTCTCTCAAGAGAACAAACAGACCTCTCCAAGTCTCTCCTGGAGAGAATGAAACCAGTTCGTTCCTTGGGGAAAAAGGGAAAGCTCTGTCTCAGATACTTTGGGCATGTTGCCAGTAGGGACCAGTTCTTGGTGAACATCATGCTTGGAAGGTTAGAGGGATGGCACAGGAGAGGAAGACCCTGGATGAGATGAATTGACACAGTGACTAGGATAATGGGGCCAAGCGTGTTTGAGACAATAGGCTGACCCAGGATAAGGTAAAGTTCATAGGGTCACTATATGATGAAGTCAACTTGGCAGCACAAAACAAACAACACAGTCTGCACAAAAAGACATTCTCTTACATAGTCACAATATTTGGAAACAAGAGTGGTGGTGTCCACTTCCTAAACAAAATGCCTCTGGAAACTATGAACTTTAATAAATGACAATAGTTATAAAAAGGTTTCAGGCCTTTTGTTAATATGAGTTGTGCTAAACTCAGTGACAATCAACAATAACAATAGTCACAATATATCCATAAAATCACAAAATTAGTGTTAATATATAAACGACTCAAGCATCATTTTCCCAGTTGCACTAGTGTCCTTTATAGCAAAGGAGGGAAATCTGGAAGTACTGACTGCATTTATTTAACATATCACTTTAGACTTCTTCAGTCTGTAGTGGTTACTATTTTATGTATATTTTTGAGGACTTGAAGTCAATTGTTTTAAACAATGTCTTTCAATATGGTATGTCAGATGGCTCCTGACAATTATATTCTAGCTGTCTATATTTGACGGGAATACCACAGATGTGTTCTTACCACCCTCGCCCATTAGAGGTAGCTCTCTGTCACATTTGGGGCGAAGACTGATCTCTTGATAACAAGATTCTTCTCTGTGAATCCTCTCTGCTTCGCCTATTTAATTAAGAAACATTTTATTAGCAAGCTATTTAAAACAGTTAAATAATACATTTCTTTTCAAGTTTTGATTTACTTATATATTAATTTATCAAGATAAAATAATTTCTGTATTTGAATTTGTAGATTATACTATGTTAACGTTATTGTGCATTTGGATGTCAAATTATCAGAACTGTGGCCAGAAGGAAGCCATTCAAGTCAGCTTCGGTATCATTTTGTCGTGCATAACTCATGTTTTGAACACATTTTGGCTTTCACTTTCATGAGATGTTCCTTGTTCATCTTAACTTTTCCCCACCTGTCATTTCTGTAAGGAACACTCATTGCCCCTAGTGGAGAATGATACTAAGAAACGATATCCTGGAGTGAAGTTACTTACTACTATTACTGGGAATTTGTAGCTACGAGAACCTCTTTGTCTGTGTTGTGTTGTGTGTTGTATACCATAAAGTCAGAACAGACTTACAACTATCGTTCCAGCAGGTTTTCAGAGACAGGTAATTCACACGAGAGGAGATTGCCCCTGAATGTGTGTATGCAAATGTATGTGCATATATACACTCAAATTTGTATTTATTCCAAATCTATCTATTCACCTATCACAATAAAAAAGTTCCTATCTGCACCTACCATTCCACTCAAACATTAAAGGTTTATTTTTCTTTCCTATGCATGTGACTAAATTTTCCAAAGTTATTCACAACTTCATCAAAAGTAGATAATAACTTGATATTGACATTTTTTTTCTTTATATAAATAATGATCTAATTAAACTCCTTCTCTTTGTCTCCAACTCTGCCTTCTCACTTGATTGCCAAATGAGACCAGCCCTCTCTTCTCACCTGCTGTGGTCTTGTCTCCTTACTTCACATTACCTCTATGTGGGCATTCTACGTGGGCTTTGATACTTTGTTCTGATCTACCAAGTGTGGATACCTTCTTGCCTCTTTTGAACACTTAGTCCTAGACTTATGCATCATATTTATCCTTCTTATGATCTTTGCCTCTTGGTTTTAATTCATTTTTATAGACTGCTGCTGCATCACACCAGTATTAATGTGTATAATCAGTAGTTCTAAATTTCAGGTTCAATAGCATTGCAGGTTATAAAAGATGGTGGTTTCTTTCTTGGGACCATAAACTCTCATGGGAATATTTTCTTTTACATACTTTACTTACTGGATCGCACACTTGGGGAGAAGCAGGCTGTCATGTTAGTATTTTAAAAGAGATACACCTGTGGAGAGAAACTAAAGCCTCTCGAGTCAGCAACCAGTGAGGAACCTGCCAGAAGTCACATGAGCAAACTTGGAGGGAAACTTTCTGTCTAAAGTCTAATCTTGAGACTAATAGTAACTGCATGAGAAGCCCAAAGGTGGGGGGGGGACCCACCTAATCTACGTTGCTACTGACTTCTCACTCTCGTAAAATAGTAAATGTTGATAGTTTTAAACTGCTAGGTTTGAGGTTAATCAGTTACACAGTAATAGGTAAGTAAATATATTGTGTTGAGGGCTATAATCCAGGCTCCTAATGGACACCATATGTACCTGCTCATACTCTGAGGCATAAGGTCAGATACCAGACACTAAAACCAAGTACTCTGTGACTCCAGTATGAGGATACTCTGATGACTATTCCCCAGGTAAATGTTTTATAAGGGAAAAACTAAAATTTAAGTAAATGCAAGATGGAATAAGGGAGGAGGAAAGAAAGTAATATTTGTATACTTAAAATATGAACTAGAAATACAATCAAGAAATGACAAATTAACTTCTTAATAAAAGATGTGTTATGTTAGCAAAATAATAGGAGAATTTTGCAAGATTAAATGTATGTGTATAGAAATACCCTCAGTAAATGTGATTTTAAAGGATAGACTTAAAATATGTTAATAAAATCACTTAAAGCCATTAAAAAAATACAAGTCAAATCATGAAGTATCATAAACAAAGCTAAGAAATGGTGCATAAAAATACTAAAAAGTAGATTTGCATGTAACAAATAATTTGAAAAGAGAAATGTACAGTAAAGAATATTAGTAACTTAAAAAGAAATAACTAGAGGCACTGATGCTTTTTATTTATTAATAATTATTAATCATGATGTTTATTAATAATAATATGTGAATGGCTTCTGTGATTTTACATCTGCAGAATATACAGTTGTTGTATTTCAAGATCTTAAACATTTCTAAGGGAGATCTTGTGGCTTATTCTGTTTGGAGTCGCACTAGTAATCCAAAGCCTGTGCCTCTCAGCTGGTTTGAATCCACCAGAATCTCCAGGACAAAGATGGACAATCTCCTTTTACACAAGTTACAGTCTCAGAGCTCCAATAGAAGGTCAGCTTTGAATAAGTTTTGAGTCAACAGCAAATGAATGAGAGAGTGAGTGAGTGAATGACTTATAAAGCAGTACTGGGAGCTCAATGATTAAGTGTTTGACTCCTAACCTAATAGTGTGTGGTTCAAACCCAGCCAATCTCCACAAGAGAAAAGGACTAACAATTTGCTCCTGTAAATAATTACAGCCTAGGAAGCTTTATGTGACAATTCTCTGTCACATCCAGGCTCACTATGAGTTGTATTCAACAGCATACAATACAAACATTTTTATGGGTCTTTTTAAAAAATTTTTTTAAATGTTCTTAATTTTAATGAACATTTACAGATATTTTGGATTTCCTTCATTCATTGTTGCACTATTTTCTCTATCCTTCACCCAGTTCATTCCTCTCTTTTTTCCCCCCTTGAAAGTCTGGTTTAATGTCCCATTGCCACAGTGCTAGTCAAAACCAGTTCTGTTTAATCTCCTTTATCAGTGTGTCCTTTGCCGTTCCCTATCACTCCTCCCTGAGACAGATTTCATTCACCCTGACTCATAAGGAAAAGGGGATGATATATTTTCTTAGCTACTTCCTGCTGAAAAGGGACACTGTAGGTTTCAGGGTGAAGATCTTCTCTCACGACTCTAAAGGGCCCCTTTGGCAATAGGAAACATGTAGACTATTGTGGAGATTGATTTTGGAATTTAGATGCACTTTTATCAATTGTGCTTAGCCATACATGTTTATGTCCTTGAAGATGCATCATGGAACTGTTGCAGCCTAGAAGACACAAATTTAACAAGTTAAAAGTACATGAGCCAAAAATTAAAAGCAATAATATTCCAAGTAGAGGTTCTAACAGTGGCACAAATCAAGCTACAGAAGGAAGGTAGTTCTTAAAATATAAGGCTTGCATGCGGACTTCTGAGCTGTAAAACAACCCAGTGGTAGATGGAATTTGGTCCAGGACTTAAGAACAATAAATGACATAGTTGAGCCTCTATATCTTGTGGTTCCTAACCTCTACACTATAATAGACAAAGTGCTAGTCTATCGGCCTTTTATTTTAAGAACTACCTTCCTTCTGTAACTTGATTTGTGCCACTGTTAGAACTTCTACTTGGAACATTTTTATGTTTTATATAATGGATTATGCTTTTATTTTTATTAAATTTAATTTAGAAAGATATGAAAATTTCAGATTGTTATTGTTGTTATGTGCCATCAAGTCACCTGCAACCCATAACAACCCTATGTACAACAGCTCTGAAGCCTACCCTGTCTTGAGCCAGTCTCACTGATTGCACCCCACCAAACCCCCATCGTCTTAGTTACTGTATTAATCCATCTAATCTGGGGTCTTCCTCTCCTATGCTGTCCTTCCACCCTTCTGAGCATGACATTCTTCTTCAAGGATTGGTCTCTCTGGACATGTGCTCAATGTATGTGAGATGAAACTATAAAATCCTAGTCTCCAAGGCGAAACTTATTTCACCTTCTCCAAAATAGACCTATTTGTTTTCTTGGTGGTCCATGGTATATTCAAGACTCTTCTCCAGCACCATAACTTGAAGACATCAATTCTTCTGTCATCCTTAGATATTATCCAGCTCTCTGATGCGTAGAAAGTAATTGTGAAGGCTTTGTACTGGATTAGGCACACCTTAATCTCTAGATTAACATCATTGCTATTCAGTACTCTGGAGAGGTCCCTGATAGCAGATTTTCCCCGTGCAATTCATTGTTTTATTTTCTGACTGCTAGTGCCAAGCAAGCTGTAACTGTTAATAACTTGAATCTCTTCTCCATCCATCTGCCAGTTGGACCAGTGGTGAGAATCTTTGCATTCTTGATGTTGAGCTTCAATCTATATTGAAGACTACAGTCCTTGACTTTCTGAAGCAAGTGTTTCAGGTCTGCCTCAGTTTTAGGAAACAAAGTTGTACCATCTGCATAATGCAGCTGGTTGATAAGTCTTCCTCTAATCCTGATGCTGCATTCTTAGTCATAAAGCCTGGCTTTCCCAATGATCTGTTCTACAAACAGATTGAAAAGGTATAGAAACAAGATCCCTGACACACTCCTTTCCTGACTTTGAACCATGCAGTGTTTCCTTGCTCTGTTCAGACGACAGCCTCCTGGACCAAGTATAGGTTTCACATAAGCATAATCAAGTGTCCTGGGATTCTCATTTACCTCAAGGTTAGCCACAATTTGTTGTTTTCCACACAGTTAAACATCTTTGCATAATCAATGAAACACAGAGAGACATCCCTCTGCTGCTCTTCGCTTTCTGCCGAGATCCATGTGACAGAAAGACATTGGTGGTAATGTCTCTAGTGCCATGACCTCTTCTAAACCCAGCTTGTATTTTTGGTAATTCATAAAACAAGTTGAAATTGTATTTCAATACATATCTGTTATATACACATGCACACACACACATTCACAAAAACATACACAACACTTGAAAGATTTACATTTACTTAAAGTTTATCAAAATCCATACAAAACAAAAATTAGAGAGGAATAAATAATGGAAGATATGGAAATCATTAAGAAAAATACATAAAATCAGAAAACTGCACTGCTATTGAGCTAAACTCAAATCGTAGTGATTCCAAAGTATAAGCAGAACTGCCCAATTGAGTTTCCAAACTGTAACCTTTGTAAAAAGACACTGACATATCTCTTTCTGATAGAGTGTCTAGTGAGTTTAAATTGCCATCCTTCTGGTTAGCTAGTGAATAATAAGGATATTAAAAGCAATATTGATAAACCAAGTATGGTTGTACATGTATACACACACATATCGACAGGTTGTTGTTATTGTTATTATTGTTGTTGTTATGTGCCATCAATTAACCTGCAACTCATACTGACCCTATGTACGTTACCTCTGAATCTTGCCTTACCCTGAGCCAATCTCATTGTCTCCAACAGACCTAATCTCATTTTTCCAGTCACTGAGTAAATCTATTTCATCCTCTCCTAAGCTGTCTTCCATCTTCTCAAGCTTATATTTCTCCAAGGTCTGGTTCCTCCTGGCGACATGCCCAAGTATGTAAGAAAGAGTTTCCAAATCCTTGCCTCCTGGTTTCATATTCCCAGGACTGACCTGTTCATTTTCTTGGCAATCCACAGTATGTTCAACACTCTTCTCCAGCACCACGACTCAAAGGCATCTATCCTTCTTCTACCATCCTTAGTTATTGTCCGTCTCTCAGTACAGGAAAAGTTTATCTTTTAGGAATTATTTCATTGAAACTATAAATTATCTTACGTTTTTGTTTTTTCTCACTTATTTCCTTATAATACCTATTTGTGATGATTATTTAGCTAAGTATAGAACTCCAGAATGAGAAATATTTTTCATCAGGTTTCCAGTGATGCCTTTCAGACTCACAGAAAATTAGACTCTCAAAATTTCAGAAAATTATCTTATTCACTCATAAGTTGCAACTGAGTCAGAACCAAATCATAGTTAACTATCTGGCAGGTAGACAGAGGCTATAAGTCACACAGGAGAAAATTGCTTACTCTGCACATACTTCTTAGTTCAAAATGTCTTCTACACATACTTAGTAAATTCCTGTTATTTTATTTTCAGTTTCTAGTCCATTCAAACTTTACCTATTTTTCAGTAGTTATAAAAATTTTGATGTACATATTTGTTTATTTTGAGGCTGATAACACAGTCCTAGTGGCCTAGTCATTAGGGAGTTGCACTATTGACTAAAAAGCTACATCTCTCTTATAGTTCGAATCCATCAGTTATTACTCTGGAAAAAGATGAGCAATTCTTCCAAAGCAATTTATAGCTTCAACAACTCAGTGAGATTTTTCCCATCAGTCAGGCATCTCTCTGAAGTCCTAGTGAGCAATGATATAATTTTAAGACTAAGGTGTACCTGATTCAAACCAGGATCTTTCTAATCATCTGTTCTGCATCTGAGCATTGGGCAATGAATAAGGATGACAGAAGAAGATTCTATATCTTAGAGTTGAGATGTTGAAGAGGAGTAGCGAATATTCCATGCTCTGCCAAAATAGAAACCAGGTATCTCTTGGAGAAAGTGCAGCCGGAGTGTCCCTTAGAGGTCGGGAGGATGAAGTTTCAGCTCGCATATTTTAGGGATGTTTTTAGGAGAGGCTGTTCCTTGCAGAGGGACATCATGTTTGGAAAGGTGGAAGATTAGCAAAGGAAAGGAAGACCCTCAACAAGATGGATTGATACAATGACTACAGCAAAGAAGTGTGTTATCGAGGATAAGGATGGTACAGGTTACGATAGGTTTTAGATCTGTTGTTACATGTGAGTCGGTGGTACCTAACAGCAACAACAAATATGAAATAATCATTGGTCATTTATTATTACATGTTTTGCTACTTAATCATCTTTTCCAACTAAGTCATGGAAAAAATGTTATATCCCTTACTCTATCATTAAAAAATAAACTCATACCTTACCATCTACATTAACACCTGCATTGGCAAAAGAAATCTTAAATGTAAAATATTTGCATTAGCAAAGAAACATATTTTCATGAGTTTTACTTTCCTAAATATTATTTTATTTGAAGACATTTGGAATGAAACACTATCTAAATTAAAATGTTTATTTCAATCATTATGACAAAACAAATGTTTGGTTTTGGCCCACTCTTGAGTGCGCAAATGTTCTTGCAAATGTTTGCATAGGCCAGCTGCTATTAACATTCCTTTCTAAATTTCTTCACTAAGAATTTTGCCTAACAAATTGCCTATTAAAGATATTTGTAAGATGCTTTCAGGTAGAATATTACATATATTTTAACAAATATTGTTGTTGTTGTTGTTGTTGTTGTTGTGTACAGTTGAATTGGAACCAACCCATATCTGACCCTCCAAGTGTTTTCAGAGGCAGTAATCACATGGGAAGAGATTGCCTATGTTTCTCACAAGGAGCAGCTGGTGGAATCAAACCATGTGTTTTCAGGGTTGTAGCATAGTTTCTTGCCACTAAGCCACCAGAGCTCCCAAGTATTATTATACTTTTATCATAAGATGAGGTTCTTTATTTTACATGATATATGAGGTCTTTTACTTTAGTTCTCAGAGAAATATGCATGAGAATGATTGTATGAAACACAGTAAGAAAGGGGAATGAGTATGAAACACAATGTATAAGGACATTGCAAACAAATCAATTTTTTTAAAAAAAGTGATTGTGTCCTCTAATGCCTGAGAAGTTACCCTTGCCCTAGTTTTCTACTCCAGAGAGTTTGTTATTTTTGCCCATGTGAATGGCATTTCTTAAACATCATGTCTTTGGAAACTCTATGAACTTTGATAAATGCGGATAGTTATAGAGGGTCTTCAGGCCTTTTGTTCATAGTGTGGCTAGGAGTTGTGCTTGACTCGAAGGCAATCAACAAGTACACACACACACACATGTGTTATATATTTCTGGTGCCTCCGGACTGCAGTGTGCCCTGTCATTAGTCTATTTTATAGAGGGATTAAGATCAATACATTTAAACATATGAAATACAGTTTATTACAAAAATCAAGTGTCTGTGTCCTACCACTAAGGGGATTGCTCAATTTGAAGTCCTAAACTAGATTATGCCTTGAAATTGACCAGGAATTTACAACTCCACAAAGGTTGGCATACTAAAAGAGTTCGAAGAAGGAAGCATCATTATAACTGTAACCACTGAGTGGATTCTGGCTACTAATTGCATTATACAAATTGAAATTGCTCCATGGGTTTTTTTTAAAATTAATGTTAATGAAAGTTTACAGAGACTTAGGATTTCAATTCATTCATTGTTTCAGTTTTCTCACTGCCCATCCCCTATCCCCCAATTCACTCTTCTCCTTGAAAAGTAAAACTCCACAGGATTTTAGTATATGTGCTGCCGAAACGAGCACAAAACTCCATAGGATTTTAAAGGCAGATTGTCAGATCTGGTTCCTGAAGAACTTCTCTATGGAACTGAACTGTAAACCTTTAGATTAGTAGTCAAGTATCTAACTGTCTGTAACACCCAGGTAAGCTATTCAATAACTAATAGAAAAGAAAACGTAAACCACTCATTGATTAAAGAGTACTAAAATGATTGAAGTTTTAACATTGTGACAGATTATCATTCTTTAATCAAAGAGGCTGTATCATCTACACATCTTAGGAGCAATTAAATAGACTATAAGCAACAAGTGGTTGAATCTTACAATCACAGTTATCTGTTGCTTAATGTTTGTGGAATATTCTCTGAAACAGATATTATGTGATTTAGACATTGTGTGAGCACCTTGTTACATTCTGATTCTGCTTGTTCTTTCCGTTATCTTGAATAAGCTTCATGTTTCACCAGTGATGACTGCTTAAAATTAGTCACTTTTGTGTTTGATTCTCAATCCATGTAATTATCTCCACATTTGAAAGTCAAGGTATCAAAAGACAAGTTGCACTGGGCAAATAAACTGAAAGTGCTGAAAAGCAAGAAAGTAAGTTTCAAAGTCAAGGTGCATCTCACCCAAGAAAGTAATGAACTGAGCAACATCTGAGTAAAAATAATCATGCCTGATGTAAGTAAATTCCTTTCATTATTTGTATTCCATCAGTCCCTGAGGCCTAATTTTTGCCAGTACTTTTAATGCAGCCTGAAGCAGGAAGGAGTAGCATCCACTTGCTAAATAAACTACATGCCTCTGGAAACTCTATGAACTTGGAGAAATGACAATAGTTATAGAAAGAAATTAGGGCTTTTGTTCATAGAGTCGCTATGAGTCATTCTCAACTCGATGGCAATCATAAAGCAACAACAACAACATGTTACTTCCTGAAATAGTTCAATGTCAACCAATTCTTTTTTGGTTCAGTGACTCTGTATTCCTTCCACTGTTTTTTGGTGTTTCCTGTATTTTTCTTATTTTGTGCACAGAAATTTTTTACAACTGCAACTAAAATTTGTCCTTCATTTCTTTAAGTTGAGAAATGCCAAGTATATTCTGCCCTGTTGGTTCTCTAACCCGAGTTACCTGTTTCACATTATGTTATAATGCTCTTTTTGTGTTCCTGAGGCATCCTTTGACATTTTCTGTTAATTTCCTCTTACTTCAGTATTTCTACTATTTGTTTTAACCTCTTCACATTCACAATTTTCAGAATCTCTTCTGACATTTTTTTTATTCCTTTGTCATTGAGAAATGACTAGAGAGGATAGAAAGAGAATTGGTGCCTTTGAGCTGTGGTGCTGGAGAAGAATATTGTCTATACCATGGACTGCTAAGAAAGCAAACAGATTTATCGTGGAGAGGGTTAAAACCAGGAGGCTTCTTGGAGTCAAGGATTCTGGGGCGTCGTCTAAAATACTTTGGACATGTTGTAAGGAGGGACTGGTCCTTGGAGAAGGACATCATGCTTGGGAGGGTAGAGGGACAGCGCAGGAGGGGAAGATCCTCTATGAGGTGGATTGATTCAGTGACTGGGGTAATCAGGATGGGTGTACTGGTGACGGTGCGATTAGCACAAGATAGAGCAGGGTTTAGGGCTGTTGTACATAGGGTCACTATGAGTTGCAAGCGACTCGACAGCACATAACAACAACAACAATGAACTTTTCTTTTGTTTGTCTCTGATGTCACCAGAACAACTCATCTGGTCTTTGGTTAATGCATAAAATCTAGCCTTGAGAGGATTTTTAAGTTCAATTTAAATAGACACACAATCATATTTTAGTTCTTATTGACTTATCTTTTTATTTTCTTCAGCTCCCTTGGAATTTATGGAATGCTATTTGACATGTTTCAGCAAACAGATAAAGATCTGTATTTTTCCCCCACTCTGTAAAAAAGATATGGAAATTATGGAATGATATCCTTGATATTATATTCAAGTGAAATATTGCTGAAGAATATTCAGAAATGGCTGCAATAGTATATTAACAAGGAACTTTCAGATATTCAAGTTATATTCAGAAGAGACCATTGAAGGAGTGAGATCATTGCTGATGAAAGAAGGATCTTAGCTTAAAGCAGAGAATGTAAGAAATATGTTTACTTGGCTTTTCCTATTAAAATGCATCCCATTGTATGAATCATAACAAATTATGGCTAATATTGAGGAGAAATACCAGAAGAATGTCTATCTGTGTTTCATTGATTATGCAAAGGCATTTGACTGTGTGGATCATAACAAGCTGTGGCTGATTCTGAGAAGAATGGAAATCCCAGAACATTTAATGGTGCTAATGCGAAACCTATACTTGGACCAAGAGGCAGTTGTCAGAACAGAGCAGGGCAACACCACATGGTTCACAATTGGGAAGGGTGTATGCCAGGGGTTCTATGAGGAGAAGTGTGGTGTTAGGATTGGTGGAAGATTTATCAACAATCTGTATTATGCAGATGACATAACCGTGCTCTCTGAAACTGAGGAGGACCTCATACACTTACTGCAGAAGGTCAAGGACTACAGCCTTCAGTATGGACTGAGGCTCAATGTCAAGAAGACAAAGATGCCCACCACTGGACCAATTGGTAGCATCAGGATGGATGGTGAAGAGATTGAAGAGTGTTGATAGCTTCAGTTTGCTCGGCTCCACGGGCAACACTCTTGGCACCAGTAGCCAGGAAATAAGGAAAACGTATTGTGATGCGAAAGTCTGCAGTTAGGGACCTCTCTAAAGTACTCAAGAGCAACGGTGTCTCTCTGGAGACTAAGGTGCGCCTGATAAAGGCCATGGTCTTTGCAATCACTTGTTATGCATCAGAGAGTTGGACAATGACTAGGGAGGATAGAAGGAGAATTGATGCCTTTGAGCTTTGGTGCTGGAGAAGAGTATTGAATGTTCCATGGACTGCCAGGAAAACAAACAGATTCATCGTGGAGAGGGTTAAACCAGGCTACTCCTTGGAGGCAAGGATTCTGGGGCTTCCTCTGACATACTTTGGACTTTGGACATGTTGTAAGGAGAGACTGGTCCTTTTAGAGGGACATCATGCTTGGGAGGGTGGAGGGACAGCGCAAGAGGGGATGACCCTCTAGGAGGTGGATTGATTCAGTGGCTGGGGTAATCGGGATGGGTGTGTCAGAGACAATGCGATTGGCACAAGATAGAGCAGGGTTTAGGGCTGTTGTACATAGGGTCACTATGAGTTGCAAATGACTCGACGGCACATAAGAACAACAACAATTGAGGAGAAATTTCCAAACAATTAAGGCCATGCACAACCTATACCTGGACCAAAAAATGGTTATTTGAACAGCAATGCCATGGTTAAAACTCAGGGAACTGATTTTGGCTAAAAAAGGTTAAAAATTAACACCACAAGCTACACGGTTAAAAATCAGGAAAAAAGATGTGTCAAATTGTATCCTTTCTCCATGCCTATTCATTCTGCATGCTGAGCAAGATTCCGCTGAAGATTATCCAAAAATGGCTGGGACAGCACATGAGCAAAGAACTGCCAGAAATCCAGGCTGTGTTTAGAAGAGGTCATGGTACTAGGAATATTGTAGGTAATGTTAGATGGATCTTAGCTGAAAGCAGGGAATACCAGAGGAATGTCTATCTGTGTTTCACTGATTATGCAAAGGTATTCGACTGTGTGGATCATAACAAACTGTGGCTGACTCTGAGAAGAATGGGAATCCCAGAACACTTGATCATGTTAATGCGAAACCTATACTTGGACCAGGAGGCCATCGTCAGAACAGAGCAAGGGAACACTGCATAGTTCAAAATTGGGAAGGGTGTACACCAGGGATGCATCCTATCTCCATACCTTTGCAACCTATATGCAGAACAGATTATCTGGGAGGCTGGGCTCTATGAAGAGAAGTGTGGCATCAAGATTGGTGGAAGATCCATCACTTATCGTCTGCATTGTTCAGCTGACACAATCCTGCTTGCTGAAACTGAGGAGGACCTGAAGTGCTTTTTGCAGAGGGTCAAGGATTGCAGCCTTCAATATGGACTGAGGCTCAATATCAAGAAGACAATGATTCTCACCATTGGACCAATTGGCAGCATCAGGATGGATGGTGAAGAGATTGAGATTGCTCATACCTTTAGGTTGCTTAGCTCTACAGTCAACACTCCTGGCACCAGCATCCAGGAAATTAAAAGACATATTGTGATGGGAATGTCTGCTGTTAGGGATTGCTCCAAAGCACTGAAGCGCAACAGTGCCTCTGGAGACTAAGGTGCATCTGATACAGCCCATGGTCTTTGCAATCACTTGTTATGTGTCAGAGAGTTGGACAATGACTAGGGAGGATAGAAGGAGAATTGATGCCTTTGAGCTGTGGTGCTGGAGTATTGAATGTACCAAGGACTGCTAAGAAAACAAACAGATTCATCCTGGAGAGGGTTAAACCAGGCTGCTCCTTGAAGGCAAGGATTCTGAGGCTCCATCTGACATACTTTGGACATGTTTCAAGGAGGAACCAATCCTTGAAGAAGGACATCATGCTTGGGAGAGTGAAGGAAGAGCACAGGAGGGGAAGACCCTCTATGTGATCGACTGATTTAGTGACTGGGGTAATCAAGGTGGTTATGTCTGAGACAGTGAGATTGGCACAGGACAGAGCAGGGTTTAGCACTATTGCGACTTGATGGCACATAACAACGACAACAACTACATAAACCAATACATAGTTACTTATTATGATTGCAAAGACATATGTGTCATTGCTCATTATTGTTATGAAGACATAATCTATCATAAATTATGTATACACACACATACACACTAATGAAAGATAAGCTGTGGGATGATATACGTAACATCATCCATGAAGAATGCAAAAGCTCATTACAAAGACAGAGAAATAAGACTGAGATAGATGTCAAAAGAGACTCTGAATACTGCACCAGAGCACCAAGAACACAAAGAAAAGGGAATAAATCAGAATCTTAAGGAGCTGAACAGAAAATTTCAAAAGACAGTTCTGGGAAATAATGCAAAGTTTAATGAAATCTGCAAATATTTGGAGTCAGAAAATCAAAAGTCATGAACTCACTCAGCATTTCTTAAGCAGAAAGAACTAAAGAACAAATTTAAGCTTCAAGTGGCAATAGTTAAGGATGGTATGGGAAGAATATTAAACAATTCAGGAAACATAAAAAGAAAAGGATATACGTACACAGAGTCACTACACCAAAAATAATTGGCTGACACAGAAGAATTCCATGAAACAACATATGACCAAGGGGCAATGGTGATAAAAGATGACATTCCTGTTCTAAAGAAATTGACAAAAATTGAGTCCCAATGAATTTATGGAATATCAATTGACATATTGCAACACAGATATGCACCCCTGGCATGCACACCAATTGTGCCAAGAAATCTGGAGGAAAAGAGATTCACATGTATCCTCATTCCATAAAAGATTATCCCTAAGAGTGCGGAAATTGTCAAACTATATCACTAATATCAAATGTAAACAAAATCCTCCTGAAGGTTTTCCAAAAATGACTGAAACAGTACATACACAGAGAACTGCCAGAAGTACAAGGTGGGTTTAGAAGACACTGTGACACTAGAGATATCACCAATGTTATATGAATTTTGGCTAAAAACAGAGAACTAGAGGAAGGTTTATCTGTGTTTCTTTGACTATGCAAAGGCAATTGTGTGGATCACAACAATAGTGGCTAACCTTCAGAATAATGTGAATCCCAGAACACTGGATTGTGCTGATGTGAAACCTATAGTTGGTCCAGGAAGCAGTGGTCAGAACAGAGCAAAGAAACACTGTATTGTTCAAAATCAGGAAAGGAGTGAATCAGGGATGCACCTTGTCTCCATTCCTTTTCAATCTATATATAGGACAGAACATTCAGGAGGCTGGACTTTTATGAGGAGTAAAATGGCATCAAGATTAGAAGAAAATTTATCAATAACCTCTGTTATGCAGATGATGCAACCTTGCTTACTAAAACTGAGAGGGACCTGAAGCATCTGCTACAGAAGATAAAGGATTGTAATCTCCAGAATGGATTGGTACTCAACATTAAGAAAACAAAGATTCTTACCACTGGGCCATTTGGCAGCACCATGATAGAGAAGAGATTGAGTTTGTTAACAATTTTAGCTTGCTTGATTTCAAAATAAACATGCTTGCTATCCACAGTCAGGAAATAAAAAGACAAATTGCATTAGGAAAATCTTTTATTAGGGACCTCTCTAGGGCACTGAAGTGCATTGATCATTCTAGAGACTAAAGTGCACCTGATCCAGGCTATGGTCTTAGCAATTGCTTCCTATGCATTAGAGAGCTGGACAATAATTAAGGATAATAGAAGAAGAATCAACACCTTTGAGATGTGGTGCTGGAGAAGACTACTGAATATACTATGAACTATCAAGAAGAACAAACAAAGATTTCCTGGACAAGGTGAAACTGTGCTGTCCTTTGGAGGCAAGTATTTTGAAACTCCATCTCACATATTTTGAGCATGTTGCCAAAAGGGACCAGTCCTTGGTGAAGGACATCGTGCTTGGAAGGATGAAAGACAGCACAGGAGAAGACCCTCGATGAGATGGATTGACACAGTAACTAGGGTAATGGAGGTAGTTATGTCAGAGACAGTGAGATTGGATCAAGATAGGGCAGATTTCAAAGATACTGTGCATAGGGTAAACATTAGTTGCAGGTGACTTGGCACATAACTACAAAAGCAAGATAATGGTAGGGCTGGTAGTGCAATCATTTTGTGTATAAGGAATAAAAGTTACATAAGATAAGTTGTTGCATTTGATATGTCTTATTCTGTAATCAGATTTCTCAAGATTGTTATAACTCCTGGTGTCAAAGGCATATATTCAGTTGAATGTTGTTTCAAGTCTTTATACAGTACATTAGAATAGTTATGGATGGAGACTCCATGGTTCGCTTCCTCTTTTGCCTTAATGCAGGACATATAAAATACAGAATTAGGCACGCTATTTATTTCACCTCCACCAAGATCAAGGAATTTAAAAATTGCATTATAATCTGTGATCACAATTTGCAACCTTGACACTTGCCAGCAAAATTGATGTACAATGTCCAGTAAGTTCAGGATTGAACACTATATCCTCTTGTTGCCATCATTACTAAAATATGCACACTCAAATGTGATTTTCAGGAAAGAACAATTAAACAAATAAAAATTTCTGTATTATGGCTGCTTTTTACACCTTAACAGGTTTTACGAACTTGATAGAGGCATAGATCTTAAGACATAAAAACTGGAATGAGAGGAAGGAATGAAGTACTTAGTGTTTTAGCCTTCAGAATATAGTAAGACCGGAAACAAAGGATTTGAAATATAATTGATTAGACCATTTGCAACAAGAATTGTAGAGAGTGGCCATATAGTCAGCTATCCAATCACACTTCTACAACTGAATTTGTCACTAAGTAATGATCTACCAGCTAATAGTAGAAATTTAAACTTTGTACTGCCAAGTAAGACTACTCAATTTTCGTAGACTATACTCCAAAGAAGCTTTACCATGTTGATGCCACCAAGGTGACTCCATTTCATACTAGCCCTAAGAACAACAGTCAAAACAAGGTCGTATAACAATCTCTATTATGTTCAATGCTGCATTCACTGGGTCAATCCATCTCTTGTATCTTCACCATTTTCACCAACTTTCTACTTTTCAAAAGCATAATATTTCTTTTCAAGAATCAGTGCTTCATTACATTCTGCCCCAAAGTATGTGAGATGAAGCTTGACCATCCTTCCTCTAAAGAGACTTTGGGGTGAAATTTCTCCAAGATAGACATGTTTGTTCTTTTGGCAATGCATGCCGTATTCATTATTCTTTGCAGATACCACAATTCAAAGGCAATTCTTTGCTCCTATTCATGGCCCAACTTTCTTGTTTTCCTTAATCATCCTTATTTATTGTTCAATATTCTCATGCATAGGAAGCAATTGACAATCTTATGTCTTGGGTCAGACGTATTTTAGGCTTTAAATTTACATTTTGCTCTTTAACACTTTAAAGAGTACCTTGACAATAGATTTGCAAGATGTAATACATATTTAAATTTTATTGCAAGGTTCCAAGGTTAAAAGTAAAATGAAATTGGTGACCTTGGAGGACATTCTGCTGAGTGGAATATCTCAGTAATAAAAGGACAAATACTGCGTGGTGCCACTGTTGTAGAATGAGACTGACATCAAGGTTGGGGTGAGACTGAGAAAAACTGGATACATTATGTATACTGTATTGAAATAGATGAGGAAGAGAACTGTTTAAAAGTGATATATGATTGGGTATTATGGTTATGACAAGAGTCCAGAATGAAGGTTGCATAGTGGAGTGTAGTGGGGGAGGAGTAGAGGTGAGGGGGATTGTATACCAATGGAATAATTTTTCTTTTCTTTTCAAAGAGTATAGAGAACTGGCAGGGAGAAAAATGCAACAATGAATGAATGAAAATCCAAAGTCTCTGTAAACGTTCATTAAAATTCATAAAATTTTTAAAAGAAGAATAAAAAAGTAAAATGAAATTGTTGACAATTTTAATCATTTCTCTATTTATCATCATGTTGATTACTGGTCCAATTGTAAATATTTTGAGATATAATATTGTTGAAATATAATCTATATTATAGTCTTTGATAATATTCAGCAAGTGCTTCAAATCTTTACTTTCTGCAAGTATGGTAATTTCATTTGAATATTGCAAGGTATTGATAATTTCTCCTCAACATTCTTCTTCATTATAGTTAAACTTCTTGAATTGCTTGTTCAGCATAAGTACTGAATAGGTTTGCTGAAGGGTTAAAACCCTGATATCTTTCCTAATTTTAAACAACGTATTTTCTCTTGTTCTGTTTGAATGACTGCTACTAGTTCCACTTGTGTATAATTAATTGTTCTGAAATTCTAATTATTCTCAATGTTATCATAATTCATTATAATCTGTACTTTGAAATGCTCTTACATAGAAAATAAAACACATGTAAATATTTTACATAATCAACAAAACACAAGTAAGTATCTTTCTAGTATCTTTGTTTTCGGCCAAGATCCTGTTGACATCATTGTTTCACAATAACTTCTGAATCCAGCTTGAATTTCCGGCATTTCTTTGTTGATGTACTACTACAGCCATTTAAAAATAACCTTCAGCAAGATTTTACTTACAGGTGATATTGTTTGATAATTTCAGATATTTTTTTTTATTATCTGAGTGGTAACAAATATGGATCTCTTACTATAAACTGGCCATATAGTTGTCTTCAAAATTTCTTAGCATAAATCAGTGAGCAGTCCAAATCTGCATTTGTGTGCTGAAGCACCTAAATTAATCTGAGAAAAGCTATTTTAAATTATATAAACATTTCCATAGGAGTTTTATGAAAAAAGTGCTACTATATGTGGTATGTTAGGGAGTAAGGGGGATTGATTGTCTTTTATAATGTAGAAGAGCTGAATGCACCTAGCATTCACTTTCTGATAACCACCACTACAATGTACAAACACATATCACGTGTCAACTTTCTGTTCTTCGGTGTTACTTCTTAGATCAAATTGTCACCTCTCTGTGGATCTTCTAATTGGAGATTGGTTGACAACTCCAGGAAAGAATTATCCAGGTAAAATGTATGTTCAGATTCCCTACTATTATGAAAAAAATAATCATAAGATATACCAAATTTCCTAAGTTACTAATAAACTGTTACCTGTGTATGAAATATATTGAAGAGACACTTATAATGGCTGCATTTCTTCAACCATATTTCTCTTTTTTTTACAGGAGAATAATTTTAGTCAATTAAACTTGGAAGCTACTCTAGCTTAGACTTCCCTGGAACAGTTATTAATGAGAAATGGTAGGGGTTTTGTTGTTGCAGTTGGTTGGGGTTTGTTTGGTGTTTTCTGGTATGTGTGTGCTTATTTTAAAAAATAATAGTTTTTGAGAGTTCAATCTTCTTATGGGTGTTACCTGACATTTGTGAGATTTGAGTGACTATCTTAGTTCATCTAATACAACTCTACAGAGAGCCCTGTACTGTGTTTGCACTTGTTTAATGAATTTAAGCTACTTTGTAGGTAGTGTCTTAATTACACCTGGAATTTTTGAGTTTGTAGTCAACTATGACTAAAAATTTGTCTTGAAATCAAATTCCTTATAGAAGAATTTAAAGGTAGGCTTTATTTTAAATGACCTTGAATTTAGGAGAAAATTTTATTTTCATATTTTTAATGTGATGTAGTCCATTTCAGGGGATTGTTTCTCTTCATTCTTTATTTTTATCATTTCTAAATATTTGCCCCAAGGCTCACAAATGATAATGTTCTAATATAACTTCCGTGGATTTGGGTTTCAATGTAAGGTTTTTATGATATTTTTCTATATTTTTATAAGAGCCAATTATTAGTTCTCTCCCTCTAGTTAATTATGTTCTATTTCTTTTTTATTCATTTTTTAAAATAAATTTATTTAAGCCTAATCACATCTTAAGTTCTTATTATATAGGGTCTTGGAACCACAGTGTGGTGTTTAGGATAGAAATGTAACTCATTACGGCTATACCACCAGAAATCTACTGTGCATCCAAGAGCTGGGCAAGAGTAAGACTGACAGAGGAAGGAAGACTTGATATCTTTGCACTCTATAGTTGGGTAACAGTACTGAATATCATAGACTGTCAAAAGAAGAAACAAATTTGCCTTGGATAAAGTACCATCAGAGTACTTCTTAGAGGCAAAGATGACAAAGTTTCAGCAGACATGTGTTGTGCGTTTTGTAAGGAAAGGCTATTTTTTAGAAAGGACATTATGGTTGGAATGGTGGAGGGTTGATGAAAGAAAGGAAGATCCTCAATGAGGCAAATTGACAGTTATTGACGCAATAAGATGGGATTTATATTTTTTTGATCATAGGATTTCTAAGATTTGTTCTCTACTTGACAACACCTAACAGCAACAACTTGACTCTTTATGTTATTCCATCATTCAAAATAAGAGAATATTAAAACAAGTCTGACAACTTGAGTTATTAAATTAATCCTATAGTAATATTTACATAGAAAATTACTTCCAAACTAAATATTCACAGAAAAATCTTGAAATCAACTTAAGTGTACACAAATAGAACATCAGTTAAATAAGTGACAGTATTTCTACTCCATGGAATATTGTGCACATGATATAAATTTGTTGCAATTAAATCCTCTTTAAAAATGTTAAAAAGCATGAAATATGGTTCAAAAGAATGTTCTGAGATGCACTAATACATACTTCAAGCAATAAAAACAAAACCAAAGCCACTGACATTGAGTCTATTCTAATTCATGGTGACCTTCCATTGGATTATCAAGACTGTAAATCTTTACAGAAGGAAATTGTCAATCTTTATCCTTTAAAGGAGGTAGGCATCTAGTGGATTTGAACTACCAACCTTGAGAGGGAGCCTATCAAGTAACACATTATTCCATTATGCTGTTGTTATTATTTTAAGGTTCTGTTAAGTACAACTTTAGAGACTCTATGAACAATAGATGACCCTTGCTTTATCTTACACCAACCTCATGATATCTGTCACATTAAAGCAACTTGTGGTTGTTGCTGTGTCAATTCATCTCACTGAGGGTCTTCCCTTTCACTGATTTCAAACTTTCCCAGCATGGTGTCTCTTTCCAAGGTCTGGTCCCTTCTGATAATATGCTCAAAGTAAATGAAATAAAATTTCATCATCCTTGCTTCTACAGAGCACTCTGGTTGCACTTCCTTCAAGAAAGATTTGTTTGTCCTTTTGACAGTTCATTATATATTCAATATTCTTCACTAACAACATAATTCAAAGACATTGATTTTCTCATTCTTCCTTGCTCATTGACTTTCAGATGCATGGGAAGCAAATGAAAAATGCTATAGCTTGAAACAGGCAAGCAGGCAATGCATGGGTGCGCACATGGGTGCGCGCGCGCACACACACACACACACACACACACACACATAGTTGTTTACCATTAAGTAGGACTCAACCCATGTTTAACACTTAAGTAGTTAATCACATAATAGGAGATTGTTGATCCCTTTCCTGCAGAGCCTTGGTGGATTTGAACTGTATGCCTTTGGGATTGCAGTTCAGTTTCTTATCATACTACCACAAGAATTCCATACATATGTATCACTCCACAGGGAAATAATAAGACTGCTTTCTCCCATTAGTTTGCTCCTATGAAGGTTTAGAACCTCAGAAACTTTCTGGAGATTCTCTGGGACTGAAATTGATACCATGGCAATGGGCTTGGCTTTAATGTTTTCTTCTTCGAGAAACACCGGATAACTCATGAGCAGTGATTAGGGAGGGCTGTTAGGGACCTCTCTAAAGCACTCAGGAGCAACGGTGTCTCTCTGGAGACTAAGGTGCGCCTGATACAGGCCATGGTATTTGCAATCGCTTGTTATGCATCAGAGAGTTGGGCAATGACTAGGGGGGACAGAAGGAGAGTGGATGCTTTTCAGCTGTGGTGCTGGAGAAGGGTACTGAATGTACCATGGACTGCCAGGAAAACAAACAGATTCATCTTGAAGAGGATTAAACCAAGCTACTCCTTGGAGGCAAGGATTCTGGGGCTTCGTCTGACATACTATGGACATGTTGCCAGGAGGGACGGGTCCTTGGAGAGGGACATCATGCTTGGGAGGGTGGAGGGACAGCGCAGGAGAGGAAAGCCCTCTATGAGGTGGATTGATCCAGTGACTGGGATAATTGGGATGGGAGTGTCAGAGACGGTGCAATTTGCACAGGACAGAGCAGAGTTTCGGGCTGTTGTACATAGGGTCACTAGGAGTCGTAGGCGACTTGATGGCACATAACAACAACAGCAACAACAACAACATCATTTTTCTAATATAAACACATAATCAAACTGTCTGTTTCAATTTAATGTTTCTATTTGGCAAGAAGTTGTTTGATGCTTGGGAGGGTGGAGGGACAGTGCAGGAGGGGAAGACCCTCTATGAGATGGATTGATTCAGTGACTGGGGTAATCAGGATGGGTGTGTCAGAGGCGGTGCGGTTGGTGCAGGATAGAGCGGGGTTTAGGGCTGTTGTGCATAGGGTCGCTATGGGTTGAAAACGACTCGACGGCACATAACAACAACAACAACAACAAAGAAAAATACCTAGCATATAATTTTTAATTAAATTGTGAAGTAACCCAGAATGTAAGCTCACCAACAAGAAGAGTTAAGCTTTCACTTTTGCTACAAATGTAGTGGAAATATGCTCATTTTAGTTCACTTTTTTTAGAGCTCAATTTAATAGTAATGGTGAACTAAAAGAGAAAACACAAAGTATAAGTTGTTTTTCAGTGAGGATGAGATTCAGGTACATAATATACCTGTGTCACCATATACATATAATTTATACAAGGACTTTATTGTGAACCACAACAGTTTCTGATTGTCCCAGAGAGAAGTGATTGTGGAAAATTATAGAGAATTTTTGAAGAGATGAGATACCATAATTAGTTGTTGCTGTTGCTAGGTGCTTCCAGGTCTCGTATGCATTGCAACCCTGTGAACAGCCAACAGGAAAAGTGTCCTGTCCTGTGCCATCCTCACCTTCTCTGACACACTAGAACCCATTGCTGAAGTCACATTGTCAATCCATCTCATTGGGGATCTTCCTCTCCTTCACTGACTCTCCATTCTTGTAAGCATGATGTTCTTTTCCAAGGAATAGCCTCACCTAACTACACGTCCACAGTAAGAAAGATGACGTTTTTATCATCTCTGTCTTCAAGGAGCACTCTGGCTGCACACTTTTCAGGACATACCCGTTTGTTTGGAAGCCCAAGGGATACTCAGTACTCTTCTCCAGCACCCACGAATAAATGTTGATCTAGAAATGGTGGAATTTATATTTAAAATAATATCTCAAAGATTTGTATTGGCAATATTTATTCACTAGGTCAATTACTTGTGCTTCTCCACTAGTTATTATGAAGAACACAGAAGGTGATTTTTTTATGTTCCACAGAAATAATTCCATGTGTGGTTCATAAAGCACTTTGTCACATTTTTTAGAAAGATATTCTTAAATGTCTAAGTAAAATTGACCATGTGACATTAGATAGAGTGTCCTTTCATGTATATCAATCAAGATAAGATTAGTTTATTAAGCCTGAATTTTCTATTCTTTTGATCTGTACCAGGAGCTCATATGCAGTATCTAACACCAAAAGAAAAAAAATTACTTGCCCTAGAGGAATTTGATACCCCTGGGTAAGATTTAGAGTAATGGATGAATAATGTTGTTTTCTTCATTTAGGCCTTCTATTATTGCAGATAATGCTGTCACATTTTATAGACTTCAAACTAATTGTACCAATAACAATAGAGGAACCATAAAATAAAGTATTTTGTAAAAGATGCATATCCTTTTCAGGAGCTACATTTTATCTTATGGAACACCAATTTCTTTTTTAATCAACAAATAAGTCCAATATATCCTTGTTTTCTGATTTTTCATATATCACAACAGAGCTAATAGCAAACACTTGCTTATCGAATAAATCCTGGATGATGTAAGAAATTTGCACTTGTCTACTAATCTAAAGGATGGTGTTAGAGCACATGTAGCCAGAAGAGACTGGTCCTTGGAGAAGGACATCATGTTCAGAACAATGGAGGGACAGCTCAGGAGAGGGAGACTCCAGATGAGATGGATTGGTACGGTAACTGAAACAACGGGGGTTGGTGTGTCAGAATTAGTGAGACTGGCTTAAGACAGGACAGGGTTCAGAGATGCTGTACTTAGGGTTGCTGAGGGTTACAGGTTGACTCAACAGCACATAACTACAACAGCAACAGAATAAATAGAAGAAAATTCAATAGAAGAAAAATCTGATGAACCACTTCCGCAAACTCCATAGTTTTCATTTACTATACCCAGGACTTCCATGAGTAAAAGAATCTACTCAACACATTTTTTATCTTATAAATTTGTTTACTAAAGTAATTTAAAAATAATTATCTTAAGTTCTAGTTTTACCTGGTTCTAGGAGAAAGACATTATGCGTGGGGAGGTGGAGGGACAATAAAGGAGAGGAAGATCCTCAAACAGAATTGACCCAGTGACTGCAGCAATGGGTATAAGGTTGTCAGAGATTATGAGGATGGCATAGGATAGGACAGGGCTCAGACCTATTGTTCATAGCGTTGCTGTGAGTGCTATTCAACTCGATGCACCTAACAACAATAACAACAGTTATCAGTAGCTTCCAGTCTTTGGAAGAAGACAACATACTAGGAAAAATGGAAGGTATGAATAAAAGAGGAAGATTACCAGCAAACTGACACAGTTACTGTAACAATTGGCTAGAGTGCATTGGAGATGATGAGGCTGACACAGGATAGGACAAGGTTCCGAACTATTGTTCATAGGGTCACTAGAAGTCATACTCCACTCAAGAGCACCTAACAGTAATAGTTTACTGATGGAGTTTACTGAAGGGAAAACTAAGATTTAAAGAAGCAAGATACGCTATCAAAAATTAGCAGTGGATGAAGTTTAAATAACATCTGATGGTCCCTGAAACTTGTCTTATCCCATGTCATACCACTTCTTTCCTCCTTAATAAAAGTCCTACTCAGTAAACAATGAAAATATTAAGCATATTATTTCTTCATATATTACTCACAAAAGAATATTTATAGAATAGTAGATTTAAAAATCTCATTACATTTAAGTTCCCAAAGTATAGATGTGGGATTTTTAGATGGTATTTTTATAAATTTACACTGAATTTACTCAGTGTTCAATAATTTTCTCAGCTAAATATCCTAGATTTTATAGTATATATTTTAAGTAAAATTTCCTCAGATTTCTTTTGAAAAATATTTGAAAATTCATTCGTTACTAATTTTGAAAACTTGATGGGCCATCTTTTCTCCTGTGATTAACAGCCTCTGGAGGGTCAGCTAGGGGTCACAGTAAACAACAACAATAGCACCCAATATAGAGAGCTCCGGTGGCTTCTTGCGGTTATTGTGTACCATCTAGTTGGAACCAACCCATAGCTGATCATTTAGCAGATTTGCACACAAGCCTGCCCTTCTTTCTCCCACGGAGCAATTGGTGGATTCATATTGCACGTCTTGGTGATGGCAATGCAATTCCTTACTACTAGTCACCAGAGTTTCCTTCTGGTGCCTTGTGGAGCTTGTTAAATGTCATCAAGTTGAATGTGACTCATAGTGACACTATGCACAGTTGACCTGAACCCTTTTCTATTCCGAACCATTCTAATCATGTCTGACACGCTAGAGCCCATTGCTAAAATCATTGTGTTGATTCATCTCCTTAAGTGTTTTCCTCTCCTTCACTGACCCCACATCTTTCTATGTATGATGTGCCTTTCCAAGGAATAGACTTGCCTAGCTACATGTCCAAAGTACGAAAATTGAAGCTTCTTCATCTTTGTTTCCAAAGAGATCTTTGGTTCTACTTTTTCAAGATTTACCTGCTTGTTCTTTTGGCATTTCCACTATTCTCTAGTACCATAACTCAAAGGCATCAATTCTTCTTCTGTCATTCTATCCACTATCCAGATCTCTGATGCATAGCAAGTGATTGAGAAGACCATAGCCTGAATCAGGAGACTTTTAGTTTTCAAATGACAGCATTATTCTTCAGCATTTTGGATAGGTCCTTGACAGTGACTTGCTCAATGCAATGCATTCCTTGGTTTCCTGACTGCTGTTACCAAGGCTGTTGATTGTTGAGTCAAGTAAAATGGAATCATTGACAACTTCAATGCTTTATCTACCATAATGTTAACTATTGGTCGTGTGTTGTTACATGTCATTGCATCGCCTGTGACTCTTGTTGACCCTATGTACGGTAGCTCTGAATCCTGCCCTACCCAGTGCCAATCATAACATCTTTAACACATCTAACCTCAATATCCCAGTTACTGTGTCAATTCATCTCATCCAGAGTCTTCCTTTCCTGTGCCGTCCCTTCACCCTTCCAAGCATGATATCCTTCTCCAATAACGGATATCCCCTGGCAACATGTTCAGTGTATGTGAGAAGGCTTAGTGGAAGGGAATTGCACTGTCAGCCTAAAAGCACATGGTTTGAATTCACCAATTACCTAGAGATAGAGGGCATTCTCTTCCCTTGCAATTTATTGTCTCTGAAAACCTGCTGGAAGATCAGATATGAATCAGTTTTGACTCCATTGTAAGTAGTAACAGCATATACAATATAGGAAATATTAGTTGCACAGTTTATAAAAAGTTACATGTCTAACCCAAAGTTAATGCCTCTCTAGAAGTTGTAATCTAAAATGTCTTTTTAGAAGAAAATTAGATAATCTCCTCCATTGTTTGCAATCTTTCAAAACCCACTGATGGGTTGCCTATGAGGTAGTTTCAATGAAAGACCAATGAGACTCTTCAGCACTTGATATTTCACTGGGTAAAAAGAAAAATTTACTAAATTCTATTTGGGTGTAACAAAAAATTATGATGTGTTCTACTACATCTTTTAGCTCAGTGGGATTTGGTGCCACAGGCAAGTCAAGAGTCACCTCAGCTATCCTTGCCAATAATTAGCAATGAGAATCTGGTACCAGATGTCTGTGAGGTGTCCCGGCATGTTTGATTGTAGACTATGATCTCATTTTATGCACTATACTAATATCTTTGTTTACTTGTTCTTCAGCAGCGAAGCCTGTGGAGAGCTGGAAAGCAGTATTATTTCCTGTAGCTCACCATCTGTGGATTAAGCTTCCCCCCCCCCTTCTGTGGTAAAATGTGATGCCTGTACAACTTAGTTGCAGCTTATACCAAGTACGTTGTTTAGTCTTTAATTTGTAATTTTTTAGTGTGAAAATGAAATGAAATCCAATTATAATTTGCAAAATGTGCAGAGGAAGATAGTTATAAAAATATAAATTGTAGGTGAAAGTGGAAAATGTCCAGTTATTTAAATAAAATTGTCATACAGCTTTTTTTATGGGTTCAAGTGTCTAAAAACAAAGAGAATGATGGGATGTGTGGTAGTTATTAGTTGGTTATGTTGCAATATGTGAAGAATGTTGGTTATTTTTTTTCAAATTTATATTGAGAGAATTCAGGTCAAGAGACTTAAGGTCATCACAAAGGGATTTTTTTTTTTTTTTAATGTGGGTAGGTGTGTCAGAGACAATAAGATTGGTACAGGATACAACATGGTTTAGAGCTGTTGTACAATTGCTGCCAAGCTCAAGTTCATTTTCATAGTCACTATGTCAACGTATCTCCTTAAGAATATTCTTCTCTTCAGTTGACCCTCTAGTTTCCCCCAAAGTTTTCTTTTGTTCTGTTTTCCCCAAACAGCTCTCCTGATCACAGCATGCCTAAAGAAAGTATATGAAAAGGAATCACATCATCTTGGTCTCTTAGTAGCACCTTGGTTGCACTTCCTCCAAAACTGTTTGTTCCTCTGGCAATCCATGGTGTGCTCTATACTGCTAGGCAATACAGCAAGTCAAAGGCATCAATTCTTACTTGGTATTCTTGGTATTTGGGAGCAGGAGTGGCATCCACTCTCAAAATAGCTTGCCTCCAGAAACTCTATGAACATGGAGAAACAATGAAAGTTCTACAAGTGATCAGGTCTTTCGTTCATAGCGTCACTATGAGTCACTTACTATTTGATGGCACTTAACAACACAACAACAATATTCTTGATGTATCTTAATTAAGCAATCATTCTGGAAAAAATGTTAATATGATATAATTGTTAATACAATACTAAAAATGGTGAATTTCACCATTTCTTAAAAATGCTTTGGAAGCCAAAAGGTATGATGAAGTTAACTGTTAACATTCAGTGTCATGGAGTCCGTTTTCATACCATAAGTGGCAGAATTGTCCTTTATAAGTTTTTAGAATGTAATTCTTTTTTTTTTCTCAATTTTTTTATTCTTTTGTTATTCTTAATGTCAATGAAAATTTACAGAGACTGGATTTCCATTCATTCATTGTTGCTCTTTTCTCCCCTTTGAACCCTCCCTCCAGTATACTACCCTCTTGGAAAAGTAAAAGAAAAATTATTTCATTGTTTTACAATCCCTCCACCCCAGGTCCATTCCACTATGCAGCCTTCATTCTGGACTCCTGTCATGACAAGAATACCTAATCACATATACCTTTTAAACAGTTTTCTTCTTCATCAGTTTCAATGCAGTATACATTATTGAACCCATCTTTATCAGTCTCTCTTCAACCCGGACGTCAGTCATGTTTTACAACAGTGGCACCGTGTAGTATTCGTCCTTTTGTGACTGAGATACTTCACTCATCATAATGTCCTCCAGGGTTACCTGTAGACTTTAATTCTTATGAAAGCCAATTTCAGCCTTTCACCAGTGGAAAAACTGATTGGATCAAACTCTCATCTTTTTAGTTAATAGACAAACTCTTAAGCATCAAGCCATCAAATAAATCTGAGCTTTTACAAATCAAATATTGAAATATTCTACATAGTGAAGGATACTAACATAGATGCAATGTGTTTCAAATTTGTATTAGAAAAATAACCTTGAGGAACCCCAAGCTATAAAATGGGCCTGGCTTGGTACTCATATAAAAACACTGAGATTGTTGATTTTGGGTGCTATCCAATCAACTATGACTCATAGCAACCTTAGGAAATACACTATCATAGTTCATTGGAACCTAGCAATACCCTTCTAGCAGTGCCATTCCCATGATCTCCATTCTGCTCAAGTCCATTTTCATACTCACTCTGTCAATCCTTCTCCTCGAGGGTCTTTCTTTCTTTCACTGGCCTAACTATCCTAACATGATTTCTTTTTCCTTGGACTGATTCCTCCTGACAATATTCCCAAGTATGTGAGATGAAGTTGGACCATTCTTTCTTCTAAGAAGCACTGTGCTTGCATTTCTTGAATGTAGACTTCTTTGTTTTTTGGAAGTTCATGATTTATACAGTTGAAAATAGCACACCTTGAATCTTTTTTTTTTTTCTGGTAGTCTTTAAAGAGTTCCTTGATAGCAGATTTCCTACTGCAAGACACCTTTTGGGTTTTTGTTTGTTTGTTTGTTTTTGTTTTTTCTTTTAATGCAGTCACTCATACACCTTTTGTTATATAAGAATTCAATTGCATGATAGCATTAGTTACAATGTCCTATTGAAACTTTTTAATTTCTAGAATGCTGGTATCAAGATGCTGATTGTGATCCAAGTAAACTGAAATCCTTGACAGCTTCAATCTTTCTTCATATATGATGAAGTTTAGGAAAGGTATGTGTCACTGAGGACATCAGAGCAAATGCTAGATGATGGATCTTGGCCAAAACCAGAAAGTACAAGAAGAATTTCTATCAGTGTTTCATTGACTATGCAAAGATATTTGACTGTATGGCCAACAACAAATTGTAGCTAACCTTAAAAAAGAAAAGAGATCCCAGAACACTTAATTGTGTTAAAGTGAAACCTTTTCTTGGACCAGGAAGCAGTGGTCAGAACAGAGGAGAGAAATATCACATGGTTCAGAATAAGGAAAGGTGTGCATCAGGGATGCATCCTATCCCCATACGTTTTCAATGTATGTGCAAAACAGATAATTCAGGAGGCTGGACTTTATGAGGAGGAAAGTAACATCAGGATTTGAGGAAGACTCATCAACAACTTGAGTTATGCAGACGACACAATCTTTTTTGCTGAAACTGAAGAGGACATGAGGCATTTGCTGCAGAAAGTCAATACCTATAGCCTTCAATATGAATTAAAGCACAACATAAAACAAAACAAAACAAAGAAGCAAACAAAACAAAGATTCTCACTCTTGGGATAATTGGCAGCTTCATGATGGGCAGAGAAGAGATTGAGAGTGTTGATAACTTCAACTTGATTGGTTCCACAATCAAAACTCTTGGTTTGCACCAGCAGCCAGGAAATCAAAAGTCGAATTGCACTGGGAAAGTCTGCTGTCCCAGATCTCTCTAGAGTACTGAAGAGGAACAATGCCAGTCTGGAAACTAAAGTGTGCCTGAACCAGGCCATGGTCTTTGCTATGTATCCAAGAGCTGTATAACAAGGATGATAGAAGAAGAATCGATGCCTTTCAGCTGTGACGCTGGAGAAGAGTATTGAACATACTATGAACTGCCAGAAGAACAAACAAGTCTATTTTGGAGAGTGAAACCAGGCTGCTCCCTGAAGGCAAGGATTTTGAAGCTTCATTTCACATACTTTGGACACATGACCAGCAGAGACCAGTCCTTAGAGAGGGACATCATGCACAGAAGGGTGTAGGGACAGTGCAGGAGAGGAAGATTCAGGATGAGATGGATTGGCTGACTCAGTCATTGGAGGTATGGTATTAGGTCTGTTGGAGATGATGAGATTGGCTCAGTATAGAGCAAGATTCAAAGTTAATGTACATAGAGTCGCTATGAGTCTCAGGCAACCCAATGGCACATAACAAGAACAATAACATTATGATGTTGCCTATGGGTCCAGTGCTAATTTTTTCTTTTATTTTGTTTTAATTTTGGGGGCTATAGGCTATAGTCTTTGCTATTCTTCAGGAAGTTCTTCATGGCATCTTCACTTTATGCAAGCAATGTTGTATCATCTGCATAATGTAGGTTGTGGAAGATTATTTAAAAGCTACTGTTAAAAAGTACAAAGATAGGAACTGTCAGAAATTGAAGCTAGGTTCAGAAGAAGACATGCAATTAGAGCTAGCATTGGTTATGTCAGCTAGATCTTGACTGAACAGAAATTTTAGTTCTGTTCTGTTGACTATGAAAGGACACTTGATGATGTGAATCATGGTACATTATAGATAACATTGAGAAGAATGGGAGTTGCAGAACAATTAATGGTGTTCAGGTGAAATCTATCACAAGCCGAGACCCTCACCCAAACGGAACAAGGAAACATTGTGTGGTTTGATAAGGAAAGGTATGTCTCAGGGTTGTATCCTTTCTTTATGCCTATTCAGTGGTGTTAAAAGCAAATAATTTCACAAATCAGACTATATTTATAAATAAAAATATGATATCGAGATTGGAGGAATACATGTTGTTGTTGTTGTTGATTGCCGTTGAGTCAAGCATGACTCATAGTGACCCTATGAACCAAAAGCCTGAAGCCTTTCTATAACTATTTTCATTTATCAAAGTTCATAGAGTTTCTAGAGACATGTTGCTTAGGAAGTGGATGTCACTCAAAATGTGATATCTGGATTGGAGGAAAACTTTCATAGAGTAAAGTAAATAATGCCCATTAAGCTTAACCTTTCATATACTAAACCTTTCAGATACTAAAGAGTTGAATAGAAGATTTCAAAAGGCAGCACGGGATGACAAAGCAAAATATTACAATGAAATGTGCAAGGAGTTGGAGTCGGAAA
>NW_006399758.1:36483098-36520181 GCF_000299155.1 Elephantulus edwardii | reverse complement strand
TACCTTTTAAATCTATATGCAGAAAAGATCGTCCAGGAGGCTGGGCTCTATGAGGAGAAATGTGGGGTCAAGATTGGGGGACGAGTTATCAACAATCTGTGTTATGCAGATGACACAACGCTGTTTGCTGAAACTGAAGAGGACCTGAATTGTGCTTATATGAAACCTATACTTGGACCAGGAAGCTGCCAGCAAAACAGAGCAAGGAAGCAATGCATGGTTCAAAATCAGGGAAAATGTATGCCAGAGATGCATCCTATCTCCATACCTTTTTAATCTATATGCAGAAAAGATCGTCCAGGAGGCTGGGCTCTATGAGGAAGAATGTGGCATCAGGATGGGAGGAAAACTCATCAGCAACCTGCATTATACAGATGACACACCTTGTTTGCCAAAACTGAGGTATTTGATGCAGAATGTCAAGGACTGTAGCCTTCAATAGGGATTGAAGCTCATGGTCAAGAAAACAAATATTCTCTCTACTGGACCAATTGACAGTATCAGGATGGATAGGAAACAGATTGAGGTTGTTAATAGTTACAACTTGCTCGGCTCCACAATCAGCAGTTTTGACATCAGCAGTCAGGAAATCAAAAGGTGAATTGAATTTGGTAAATCTGCTGTCAGGGACCTATCCAGAGTACTGAGAAACAAAGACTTAGTTTAAAGACTAAGGTACATCTGATCCAGGCCATGGTTTTTGCAGAGAGCTGAACAATAACTAAGGATGATCAAAGAAGTCTTTGAGTTGTGGACTATACCATGGACTGCTAAGAGAACCAACAGGTCCACCTAGAGAGGGTGAATCTAGGCTACTCTTTGATAGTAAGGATTTTGACGCTCCCTCTGATATACTTTGGGAATGCTGCAAGGAGGGACCAAACCTTGAAGAGGGGCATCATGCATGGAAGTGTAGAGGGACAGCTCAAAGGAAGAAGATCTTGAATAAGATGGATAAACTTGTTGACTGTGGTAATGGGGATAGGTGTGTCAGAGACAATGAAATTCACTCGGGATATAGAACTATTTAACATAGGGCCGCTATGGGTTGGTGTTGAGACAGCACATAACATTAACAAAGTCAGATAGCTAAAAATACTTGCAGAAAGATCCCTTTCAAACATGAACTACAGTTCACAAAAAAATAAACAGGGAGTAAGCTATCAAAACAGAAAGAAAAGCAAGTAACAGAACTAATTTTACCATCATGTTTAGACAGGACTCCACATGGAATATAAAATATATGTTTATAATATTTAGAAGTTTAGTCTATTCTTTAAAAAAGAAAATAAGAAAGAGGTAAATTTGGATTCTCATCAAAGTGACTCACTTTCAGTAATTCTTAAGTTACTCTTAAGTTATAATTGCATTATCAAATAACACACAAAAATAGTTATTAAGATGGAAGAAATTATTCAGGATGAGTTAAAGAGAAATAAGGTTGGAAACTATGGTAGAGGGGCTTTTATTTTTAAAGAATAAAATTAAAAGACTTAACATATATTTAATTAGGTGTTCAGAATACCAGAATAGAAAAAAATACAGTAGATTCAATAATTTTTTTTAGATTCAATAATTTTAAAAAATACACACAATACACAGCTAATGCACTTATACAAATGAGGAAATAAATTAATCTTCATATTTTGAAATTTTTTAAAAATCCCAGAATTAATAAATTGAAAAGAAACAAACTAAATATAACATATTTATTTACATCAGCAACCCAAAATATCAGAACTTAAAGGAGATAAGCATTTGTACGCTTTTTTTTTTAAATTTTATTTTCTTATTTGTGTGTACCATCAAATCAGATCTGACTGGTACAGGAGGAGATTGTCCCTCCTTTCCCAGCAGAGCATCTGGTGGATTCAAACCATGCGCCTCTGGGATTGCAGTGCAGCTTCTTGCCACTAGGCCACCAGAGCTCCCCGCATTTGTACTCTTGGAAGTCATTTGAAGCCAAGAAATTTTTCTATGGAAGAACGAGATTTTAATTAATTGCCATTGGATGACTCCTACTTTTGTATTTTAAAACTCTTGATGGACAATATTTGAGAATGTATTCTAGTTGGATCTCCTGAAAGGAATGTTTCTTGACAAGATACTTACTCAAATTATTTCTGTTCTGGTCACTGGAACAAGTACACTTCTAAAGATCCAGACAACCAGACTTATTTTTCATCTAGATGATCTTGTTAAGTGCCATTGAGTTGACAACTACTCATAGTGACCTAAGCACAACAGGTTGAAACCTTGCTCTATCTTGTGCCATCCTCATAACCTTCATAAACTTGGGCTCATTCTTAGAGTCACTGTAGCAATCCATATCGTTGTGGACCATTCTCTCTTTCTTTCACCCTTCACATTTCCCAGCATGCTGTCTTTTTCCAAGGATTGGCCCTCCTAAAAACATCTCCAATATATGTTATAAGAAGTTTCACCATCCTTTCCTTTAAGGAGAACTCTTAGTTGCACTTCCTTTTATTTAGTGTGTGTGTGTGTGTGTGTGTGTGTAGCTTATTCTTGTTTGTTTTTTAACACAACCTTTGTGTTTGTTTTATTGGGAGTCCGTGAGATAGCCAAGACTCTTTGCTAACACCCCATTTTCAAAGGCATCAGAAACAATGACGTCTACTCTTTAGCACGCTAGAGAGGTTCATGAATGCATATTTTCCAGTGCAACATATATTTTCATTTCTTGACTATTACTACCATGGTTATTGACTGTGGATTCAATTAATATGGTATCTTTATATGGTAGACCATAGGTACAGAGAAAATTGATCTACTTAAAAGTATTTGATGCAGGCAATCGTTAAAATATTTCCCATTTTTCTTTATTTAATCTAGGGAGGGTCAATGAAGGAAGACCTTGAATGAGATGAATTGACACTGTCTCAGAGAGGATGAGGATGGTGCAGGATAGGGCAGGCTTCAGCTGTTCTTAGGGTCACCATGAGTCGTACTCAACAATGCCTAACAACAATCTGAGGAGTCTCGGTGATGAAAAGGTGACATATTAGGCTGCTGAAAGAAAGTCTGGTGGTTCATATTTCAGGTACACCATGGGATAATGAAAAGACAGTCTTCTGTAAAAATGTGTAGCCTTGGGAAACTGATATAGAGAATTCTTACAACTTAATGGCCGTGGGATAGCTTTTGCTTTCCTTTCATTTAGCAAGCTTGTGCAGGTGAAGGAACGAGAAAGCCCATGATCTGTAAAGGCAACTGGCTTGTTGTTGTTTGTTTTTACATGCTTCCATATAAAGTACAACTTATATTGACCTTATGAACAACAGACTTGAACATTGCCCAACAGGATCTCATTAATATTGTCACTGTGTCAATCCATTTCATTGGAAATCTTTCATCTTTCCAAGTATAATATCCCTTGCCATTGAACAGCCTCACCGAGCAATGCGTACAAGTATGAGAGATGAAGCTTTATCATCCTTGCCTCCAAAGGAGCACTCTGACTGCACTTTCTCCAAGACATATCTGTTTGTTCTCTGGCAGTTCATGAGATATTCAGTACTCCTCTCTAGAACCACAACTCAAAGGCGCCAATTCTTCTTTTGTCATCCTTCTTCATTGTCCAGCTTTCTGACACAAAGCAGGTGATTGAGAGGAGAATGAAATTACTGGGAGAAAGATGAAAGGAGATCAGGATCTTTTCTGTAGTGCTATCTATTAAGTAAAAGCTACTTATAAAATTTGACAAAATAGATGATTCACTAGATCTTCTAGAATTTCTGTTAGGTTTCACTAAATTTTCCTCTAAACAGTATTAATATTGTCAAATGAAGGGTATAGTGATTTATGGTAGAAATAAAGACATTTACTGTTTAATCTATCTATATCATTTATTCGCTCAGTTTTTTGTGGAGGTAATCATAATTCAATTACGTTTCTCAAACAAAATGTTTGACATCGGCATATTGGTTAAGTAAAATGGAGAGCTGCTGCCTTTGGCTAGGCAGAAAAAAACTGTATGAATTGTTCTATCAAAATTTCCTAATGAGCTACTAGGAATTA
The DNA here is from genome assembly GCF_000299155.1 of Elephantulus edwardii. Classification (NCBI taxonomy): domain Eukaryota; kingdom Metazoa; phylum Chordata; class Mammalia; order Macroscelidea; family Macroscelididae; genus Elephantulus; species Elephantulus edwardii. The sequence continues at coordinate 36,516,143 of NW_006399758.1, read as the reverse complement.
CAATTATATTGTATTTTAAAAACCCCAAGAATATAATGTTATCTCAGCAATATCTCAAAATGTGATAAAAAAAATGTGATCCACAACTATACGGAGATCTAGTGGCCTAGTGGTAAGGAGCAGTGCTTGTGACCTGAAGGCACACAGTTCAAATCTATCAACTATTCCACCAGAGTAAGACGGGTTACTGCCTTTGAAAACCCACTGGAGGGTTCTTACTCAATGTTGCATAATACTGATAACAATATTTGAGCACAAAATCTTAGAAACGTGGATAGGTGTTAAATCATGGGACAAAGATTATTAGAATTGATGAAAGAATAATTTAAGATCCTCATCATTAAAATCCTACATCATGAGAATGCTGAAACTATTGAGGAAACATCAAGGGCTTAGTATAATCCAGTGAGTAATGAATCCACCTCAGTGTTTTCTTTAAAGTAAATGCACTAATAAAATGTGAATTATAAATTTCTTAAGATACTAATAGCTATAATTCATAAAAAGATTCATCCTTTAGCACATGTATGTACTTTTTAAATTGTGTAAGATATATCTATCTTATGTTACTAGAGAGATGCAGTTCATTAGCTTCCCAAAAAGAAAAAGTAAAGATAATCCAGGGAGCCAAGAATGCAATTATATTTAGTCATGATATTCGATGGAGTGGGAAATTAAGGAGCAAAGAGCCTAGATTAGGTACTAAGTAGCTAGAGAAACTGTTCTGTCAGCTGTACTCAACTCAAGGGCATCTAACAACAACTAGTAGAGAAACGGAAAATTAGCTACACTGGATTTCCTCTAAGATATCAACATCTAGTTTGAGATATACTCCTAAAGAACTGTCATAATTACCTGGTGCTCTTGTAACAGAAACATTACACACAGTTGGCTTTTGAGAACAACAAGAATAAATATTTTCTCATTCTTCGGGAGGCTATAAATTCAAAGTAAGGTCTCATACATACTGTTTATTCATTCTGTGAGTCTCCTAATTTCTGGTATTTTTAAATGATTCTTAGCATTTTTTGGCATGTTTATGTCCTCTCTCTTCCCACATTTGTATGACTGCTCTATTTTTCTGATAACTTGGTATTTTTTTAGGTTTAGGACTCATCCTACTCTGGTATGACCTCATTAGCAAAGATCCTTTCTATTTCAAATCAAGATCACATTTACAGGAGTTAAGACTGCAGTATATGTTTGAAGAAGGGATAATTCAATCCATAATACATATCTACTTTAGGACAATTTCCAAAATAGAAATTTAGACATTAAGGTCATTGTCTTATTCTGGCTGCCAGTAGGCAGAAGAACGTCAACAAATACCTTCTGATTTTTTTGCTTGTCCAGAATAATTTTCTCTCTTTTGCTATTAGTTATGTGAGTGCTTCCTCATGGTTACTTATTTTTATGCAGCTCTGATGGCAAAGTTAGTAGGGAATTGTGGTACTAAACCAAAGTGCTTTCTCTCTGGAGGTTCAAATTCAATAAGCCATTCTGAGGGAAAAAGGTGGACGATTTCCACCCATGTGAAGTAGGGTCTACAAAAATAACTGCTGGATGGTCAGCTATGAGTCAGTTCTGAGACACAGCACTGAGTTTGATTCCTATGGGGGTCCTGTTTGTGACTCTTGGTCAAGAATTTCTTCTGTAAAACATTGATTTTCATCTCTTCTTTTCAAGAGATCAGCATTGTGAGGCTTTCGTCTTGATTTTGTTTTGTTTTTGTTTATTTACTTTGCTTTGAGTGATTTGTAGAGGAATTCTTTTTCCATTTAAACCTCCAGGTAGATTTTGTTTTTATGGTATTTATTATTGTTGTCACGTTGTACCAACACTCTTCCCAGTTTCCTTGCTGTGAGTCTCTTTCATCTTTCTATCTTGTTCCTTCCTGTCTTCTGCTTTCTTTTTGGTTTTTTTTGTGTTTTTTTTTTTTTGTTTGTTTGTTTGTTTTTGTTTTAACTTTGTCTGATTATTTGGTTTATGGAGTCAATACTTCCATGCTGTTATGGGTCACCTTATAAGCATATCTATTGCTTTGCTGAGAATTCAACCTCAATGTGAGTTTTTTGAAGATTATAGCTCAGAAATTCTATTAGCCCTTGTGAGACCAGTAAGTCTAGTCATTTTCATGATTTGGGGGGTTTGGCCCGCATTTTTCTCCCATTCTAATCAGGGACCTCTGCTGTGATCCTTGTTGCAGGGGTTAACAGTAGTAGACTGGGATGAAACATTTACTCTGGTTTCAGGATAGCAGGGTTTGAAGTTCATATGGTCCTTTAGTTCTTTGGACTAATTGTTTTTATGCATCTTTGATTTTATTTGCTCTTAATTACTTCAAACCCTGAATGATCTAACAGGAAAGGAGGTAAAGGAGATATGCTGATAATCCAAAGCCAAAGATGCTCCTTGAAAGCAAGATGGGCATTCTCCTCCTGTGTGATATGCAGTCACTCTACATCTTTTGGGTGACCAACTATGAAGTAGTTCTAACTTGAGGCCAATGTTCAACATCAATTTTCAGTTGCTTCAGACAGAGAAAGAGCAATCATTGTACCTTAGACAGTTGCTTGAAAACTTTTAAGACCACAATTGTAATTTATGGACATCTTTTAAGTAAAAAGGTTAAGCTTCAATTTACTCTGAGTTTTGCCATTTTTCTGTGGGTACATTTGTATACAAAGTTTCTCTTTAGATGTCCCATTCATGCTTTTTGTTTTCAATGGATTTGGAAAGAAACAGACGTGAATGCCATAGCATTTCATTATGCTGGAATCTATATGTATAGACAATAAAATCCATAATCTTTATATCTAGGTTTCCAAATAAGGAGATTTGAAGCAAAGCTATAGAGCCACAGTTTAACAAAGAGCTCTGGGCCAGATTACAACAACTTGCGTTTAATGTGTATCACATATAGCAAACCATGAAATCTAGAAATCAATCGATAACTATTTATTGAGTAGATCCTATATACTTTTGTTCAGAGCATGACGTTTACAGCTGTAGTTTTATTGACTAATGTGGATCACGGAGCAATCAATATGGCCAAGGCAATATTTATCTGTTATAAAGTCTCCATGGGACAAATAAAGAGGGTTTTGTTTATATCCAACAGACCACATTATCAGTTTCATAGCTCCTATTAGAATTGCTTCAATAATTTTAAAAAGCACAAGCTTTTGTAAGCTACTTAGATTCTCTAGACAATAGAGCTAGAATTTCTTTAAAACACATTAGATGTAAATACAGTTTCGTCTTTGTAAAGTTATTTCCAAATATTCCTATTTTCAACCACTTATATTTTTTTTCTCTTTTTTTTTAAATTTAGGTTGTTTATTTTTCATTTCAATGAACATCTACAGAGATTTTGAAGTCATTCTTTGGTTTTTAAAAAAAAATTTTGGATTTTTCTTTGAAATGGTATAATGAGGAATCTGAAATTAGCTTTTAATGAAAGATGAGACAACAGGAAGCCTGTAAACTATTTGTAGGAAGAGAATAAAGTGATTTTTCCTTATAATTTCTGATAAATAGCATAAAAATATGACTGCCAACTGGCTTTCCAAACTGTCCAACAGAACTTCGCACTTATACCAATCACAGCTTGACCTCAACCAAATATCTTTTTGCTTCAGCAGGTAAAATAGACAAGAGATTATGAGAGATTAGAGTGTTCACAGGAGTCACTACTGCTTTGAACAGCAGAAAATCAGTTCACAAAACACTCTTGAGGAAGCTTCACTGGAAATTACACTCCAAATGCTTGATCATTCCTTTTGTAGAGTAAGCAAGACAGAGTAAAGATCTTTCCAAAAGCATAACCACTGTTCACATCATGGTCTAATTCCTTCCTCTATCCTTTGTGGAGTAGCCAAAGATGTAAAAACTAAAACAAAATGATAGAAAAAAGATATTAAAAGCACTTTGCTGTAATAGTTCAGAACCAAAACATCGCTGACTCTCCACTGGGTTTCTGAAGCTCAAATCCCAGAGGAGGAGATTATCTATCCTTCTCTAACATAGCTTCAAAGCTGCTGGTGAACCTGAACCACAAGAAAGGCATCGTCTTTGGATCAGGAGTGCAGCTCCCCACTGCAGCACCAGAGTGCCCTCAAAATGTAAAAATTTGATAAATTAAGCAAAAGTCTTCCTCTTCAAAGAAATATATTATTTACCTTCTTGTCACACTTTCTGGTAGAAAATATATAGCATTCATTTCCATTTCTATTTTAGTATTTAAATATACAAATAAAGAAAAATAGAACACCATACTATTCCAGAAATATGTTTTATTTGTTTTTTTCTTTTCAGAATATTTATTTAAATCTAGACTATGGCCCATTATTAGAGTTCTGAAATAAGAATAAGTCTTTGGAAAGATATTAACAAGTTCTTTGGTTATTATTTAAGACCTTTGACTGCCCATCCCTACAAGTTGTGGAGATTAAACTATATTCATTGTGTTATTTCCTACGTTTGCACTTTAATGGTCTCAAATTACATAACTTGAGAACTGACAAGTGAGCTTCTTTCTTGTGTGTAAGTCCTAATATTATACATAACTACATTTTTTGTAAGACTATTTTTCCCACTAATGTGTAACATTGGCTTAATTTACTTTTTTAAGAAAATTTTCTGAATAGATACCCATAATAATAGACTTGGGACATCTAGTGCCCTAGTGGGTAAGGAGCTGAGCTGTAAATTTGTTGGCAGACAGTTCAAATCTACCATCTACTTAAAAGAGAAAGATGGACAATTTCCTCCTATGTGATTAATAGCCTCCAAAACCCACTGAAGCAGCAGTCATGAGTAAGTTTCACACTCAATAACAATGGGAGAAAAAGATAATTGAAAATGGACTGAAAAATGCAGCTTACCCTAAGAAAATGTGAGATATCCCCTGACAGGCGTCTATCTTGAAAACCAGAGGAAATCAAGCACATTAACATTTTGTAATTTTGTAATAGTTGGATATTTATAGAGTAACAAAACTCATCAGGATATTTTAGTTCTTCATGATTAATTGCTTTCATTTTTATAATTTTATTTAAGATATTTATATCTACATTCAATAATATTTTTTCCTCTCAAATGTTGAATACCTCTGGTTTTGGCTTAAAAATTGTATTACTCTCATAAAATGAGTTTGTTGTTGTCATTGTTGTTGTGTACCATCCAGTCAGAACCAACTCATAGGTGACCTTCCAGTGGATTTTCAGAGGTAGTTTATTTGCATGGAAGGAAAGTGCCACCCTTCTCCTGTGGAACAACTGGTGGCCTCAAACCATGTGTCTTTGGGATTGTAGCACAGATTCTTATCACTAAGCCACCAGAGCTCCCTAAAAATTATATATGTATATATGTATATGTATATAAAATGATATTATTCTGGAAGAGATTTGGGGATATATACCACTAAATATTCTCCTTGAATGTGTTTAGACCATCACTGTAAAATAATTTGAATTTAAAAAAAAATACTGTTGGGGGGAAAAAAGTGGAAAGTGGAAAAAAGGGTTTCTTTTAATCCACTGATTTAATTTCCTTCTTTCTTAACATTCAAATTCCATTTCTTCCTGGGCTCATTTTGATCATATTTTCTAGGAATTTATCCTTCTGCTTCTGTAGTGTTAATGACTTATTGTTAAAAATGGCATGTTAGTCTGCCCACAAAGAGATTGGTTAGTGCCACGATTAAATTGACTAGATTTAATGGAAGATTTGGAGACTCTCACCACCAGTTTAGAAGCGGCAGATGATGCAAAAGCACCTTTGGGGCCAGAGATTCTTTTCTCAGCCAGACCTACAAAAAAGCAGTAGCTGAAGCAGAAAACCTGTGACCCATTAGAGCCACTTGTCCCAGGTTTTTGAGGGCTGGAGAGGGGAAAGGGAGACGTAACTGACTGATTTAAGAGCTTTTTAACCCTCGCCTAAAACCATGCATGATAGGCAGAAGGCTGACGTACTATGAGCACGTTTCAGCAGCTGTCCTGACTGAATGATTCTATTCTGCTGCCAACATGAATTATATAGCCTTTTGACTTCCCTAATGTGATTCTTTGTGGTCTGTGAGCTATTACAATGAATTTTGCACTCTGTAAAGCAAAAGGATTGCTGCTGGAATGAGTAGAAAAAGGTGTGGGAGCACAATGGACGTGTCTGGTCTCATGGAAATTAGTTTTGTGTTGTTAATAAGGACACTTTCCCTTTGTAGAGTTTATAAAGGTCAAATATGGCCATCCTCACGTGGCCATTAATCTTTTTACAACTTCAGATTTGTTTGTTCTTCCTACCAGTTTATGTGCTTTGCTGTTTCTCCTGATCTGTATACTTGGTGGTTTGATACTCTTTTTGGCAATATTTTAGTTGCTGGTTGTGGGTTAGGTCTTACTAGTTTTGTATCTTAGAGTTTGCTTTTCCTAAGGATATTCTGATATTCCTACTGCCATCTCACATATTTTTTAGTTTGAATTAAAATAGTCTCAAGGAAGTTCAGGTGGCTTAGCGGTAAGGAGTTGCATTATCACCTTTAATATAAGTACTGCTCTGTGGAAGAAAGAAGACCAATATCCTTTCATTCAATTCACTCTGTTTGAAAATTCACTAGAGTGGTAACTATCAATTGATTTTGATTTGAAGGTATCTAACAACAGATAGAAATACTTGATAATTCTCAGTTTAGGGACTGTTACAGACTGAATTATGTCTTCCTACCCAAAATATATGTTAAAGCTCCCAAAGGCTCAAGTACCTTGCATTCCACTACTAACAAAAGAATAGGTGGTCTAAAAATAAAAAAATAAAAAAAAAGAATAGGTGGTCTGAACCTAATCAAAGCTACTATAGAAAAAAGACCTGGTAATCTTCTTTTGTAACGATTAAGACAATTTTTTTTTTGTTTTTATTGTGCTAACAAAACTTTATTAGTGTCCAAGAAATTTTAAGTTTAATCTTTTTCTGAGTTATAACAAGAAGACAAAAAAGTACAGAATAGACATGGAGACACATATACCTAAAAAACTAAAAAAGAGGTGCGCTCTGGTGGCCTAATGGCAAGACGCTGCACTGTAATCCCAGAGGTGAGCAGTTTTAATCCACCAGATGCTCTGCTGGAGAAGGAGGGACAATCTCCTCCTGTACCAGTCAGATCCAATTTGACGGTATATTCACAAAAAAAAGAATAAAAATAAAATAAAAAAAAAACTGAAAAAGACAAAAGTCATGTGAAAGACATCTTCAAGTCAGGCACATCAAGGAACTAGGAACAACCAGAGTAACCAAGAAGGAAGCAATAAACATATTCGAGACCTACATTTTAACTTTTAGTCTCTCAGTCTAGTTGAAAATAAACTGCATTTAACTATGAGATTTGTGTTAGAACTGCATAATGTAACTAAGAGAGAGACAAATTTAGCTAATTGGTTTTGTTAGGAACCATCAGATAGACTATGACTAGGGCTATCTTGTGCTGGTATCCTTAACCTTTCTTGCACCATCGAATATACTAGATTTATATATCAAGTATAAGCTTCCAATATACTTGAGCCCACTGTTACGTTCACTGTGACAGCCCACCTTGTCGAGAGTCTTATTTTTTTTTTAACTCTCTGTCTTTCTAAGCATGTCATCTTTTTCCAACGAAAAAGGGCTAACTACTCCTGATAGTATACGTAAAGTATGTGGGATAAAGTTTTATCATAATTCCTCTTGGGTGTACCTGGTTGAATTTCCTCCAAGACAGACTTATTTGTTCTTTTGGCAGCCTATGGACTATTCAGTACTCTTCACCAATATCATAATTGAAAGGCATCTTTATTCATTGTCCAGCTTTCTAATAATTATAAATAAATTTAAAAACAGGACTTGGATCAAATACACCTCAGTTTTCAAACTAACTTTATTGTTCATTAGCAATTTGGAGAAGTCATTGACAAAAAAATTTCCCAAGACAAAACATCTTTTGAGTTCTTGACTACCATGAGTGTTAATCATGAGTATAAGTAAAATTGCATGTTTGACAACATCAGTCAGTTATCCTTCTACTAAGATGTTCTGTATTCATCCTTGATGATGGTAAGGATTTTTGTTCTTGATGTTGATCTTCATAAGTGGTTTTCTTTACTTTGTATAAGTAAAGTTGTATCATCTGCATAATGCAGGTTGTTGATAATTTCTTCTAATTTTGATGCCACATTCGTCTTCATATAGACCAGGTTCTTGAATGATTTGAGAAGCAGAAAAATGGAATAAATATGCAGAAAGGACACAACCTGGTGCATGTTCTTGTTGTTTTTGTTATGGGCCATCGAGTCACTTGCGACTTATAGCGACCCCATGTACAACAGCCCTAAACTCTGCTCTGTCTTGTGCCAATAATCGCATTGCCTCTGACACACCCATCCCGATTACCCCAGTCACTGAATCAATCCACCTCATAGAGGGCCTTCCCCTCCTGCGCTGTCCTTCCACCCTCCCAAGCATGATGTCCCTCTCCAAGGACCTGTCCCTCCTTACAACATGTCCAAAGTATGTTAGACGAAGTCTCCAGGGAGCTGCCTGGTTTAACCCTTTCCAGGATGAATCTGTTTGTTTTCCTAGCAGTCCATGGTACCCTCAATACTCTTCTCCAGCACCGCAGTTCAAAGGCATCAATTCTACTTCTATTCTCCTTAGTCACTGTCCAACTCTCTGATGCATAACAAGTGATTGTGAAGACCATGGCCCATATCAGACACACCTTAGTCTCCAGAGAGACACCATTGCTCTTCAGTACTTTGGAGAGGTCCCTAACAGCAGACTTTCCCATGGCAATACGTCTTTTAATTTCCTGGCTACTGGTGCCAAGGGTGTTGACTGTGAGGCCAAGCAAACTAAAGCTGTGAACAATCTCAATCTCTTCACCATCAATCGTGATGCTGCCAATTTAAAATAACCTGATGTATAGCTTTCCTAATTTTAAATCATGTAAGGTTCTTTGGTCTTTTCTGACAGCAACTTCTTAGTATGTGTAAAGGTGTTTCATGAACATTTTAAAGTGTTCTGGGATTTCCATTTTTCACAATGTTAATCATATTTGTTTTTATCCATACAATCAAATTCCTTTATATCACTGTCAATAAAACACACATAAACTTATTTCTAGTATTTTCTGCTTTCAGTTAAGATACATCTGACATTGTTAATAATATACATCATTCTGAATTCAATTGTATTTCTGCAGTTATCTCTCAATTTGCTAGCCAAACCACTTTTTAATAAACTTCAGTAAGATTTTTCTCATATGTGAGCTTATCAAAATGGTTCCATCATTTCCACACTCTTGAAAACGGATTGAATTATCCTATTTTAGAATGGAAGCAAATATAGTTCTCTTTCAGCTGATTGGCCAATTAGCTCTCTTCTACCTTTGTTGGCATTGGCTAATAAGCATAACCAGGGCTGCTTCTGTTTTTTGAAACACTTTGGTTGGTCTTCCATGAGGTCCTGGGGCCTTATTTTTTGCTAATGCCTTCAGTGCAGCTTGAACTCTTTTTTCAGTATCATTGATTCTCAATTGTATACTATTTCCTGTTCAGTGTTTATAAATTCCTTTGGGAACACAGACTACTGTATATTGCACCTTTTTAAATACTCTCTAGATCATTCAAGATTTTCTCTATAGAAAACTTCAGTACTGCAACTTGAAGCTTGAATTCGTTCTTCAGTTGTTTTAGCTTGAAAAACACTGAGTTATATTCTTCCCTTTTGGTTTTCCAACCAAAATAATGCTGTATTCATAGTAAAAAAGGCAGCTTTCAGATCTATCCTGCAATAAAATGCTGTGGGTGATAGAGACAATACTATCCATATACACACAAGGAAAACATGTAAATACTCTTAGGCAAAGTTCAAGAAATTCAAGATTTCAACCAACTTTTGCAGTTTGAAGCTAGTCAAATGTACAATCAAGATGCATTGGTAATTTGAATGCAGAAGTTGGAAACAAAGTAGAATTCCTACTTCAATTGGAAAATATGGCCTTAGTGATAGAAGTGAGGCTGGAGATCAGATTATAATTTTTTAAAAACTTATTTATTTATTTCTTTAATTTATCTGTTGTTGTTGTTATGTGCCATCAAGTTGCTTGTGACTCATACCAACCCTATGAAAAACAGCGCTATACTATGCTCTATCCTGTGCCAATCTTTTTGTCTCCAACACATCTACTCCCATTACCCTAGTTACTGAATCAATATATTTTATTGAGGGTCTTTCTCTCTTGCACTGTCTCTCCATCATCCCAAATATGACATCCCTCTCCAAGGATTGGTGCCACCTTGTAACATGTCCAAAGTATGTCAGACAAAGTTTCAGAATCTTTGCCTCCAAGGAGCAGTCTGGATTCACCTTCTTCAGGATGAACCTATTTATTCTCCTAGCAGTCCATGTTATATTCAATAATCTTCTCGAGCACCCAGCACAAAGGCATTAATTCTCCTTTTATCATCCCTAGTCATTGTCCAGCTTACTGACATATTTTTATTTATGCCATTTATATTTATACTATCTTGATCACCACACATGACACTTTGCTGTTTTGTGGTTTTTTTTCCTTTTTTTGTTTTTTAATTGGTTTGCTTACAAAGTTTGTCTTTTTTTTCACACTATTCTTCATTCACATTGTGTTTCATACAATCATTATCATACATTCATTTTATAAAATTAATCACCATTGAACCTTGGCCATCATTACCCTGTCTTTTCATCCAGATTCTTCCCATGTCTTTCCCCATCCCTCTACACATTGTAATTTTAATGAAAGTTTACAGAAAAGTTTCATTTATTATTGAACATCTATCTCCCTAACCCCAGTTCACTTTAAAAAGAAAACATTCATTGTTGCATAATTTCCTTCCTCCTCTCTCATCTCAATAATAGATAATTGCAGACACATACATAAATCTGAGGAGCTAAATTCTCAAATCCAACATTAAGTTCAAAGCCTCGGTTATTCTTGTGGGTTTTACTTTTCTTGTACAAAATTTCATTAGATCTTATTTTCCACAGTGCAACTTTGTGTGCTCCAAATTTCAGCCTTTTTTTTTTTTTAGCAGAGGCACTTTAAACCATTGTGCTACCAGGGTTCCTTGTGACAAACAATACATAGGAAATTCTTTCTCAATCCAGACATCCTCACCTAATTCATCTACTCCAGTAAAGGATTAGATTTCTTAGCTGAAAGAAAAGTAGCACAAACTCTCTACCCTTGACATAGTCCAAAGTGTATGCAACTAAGAGTCAGGCCAAGAAATTGCCATGGAGTAGTCCTATTATCTAATACATAAGACCACCATGAGTCATAACGTCTTGTTGACAATAGATTTTATTTTATTGCTGTTTTCAAGTATTGTCAAGTCAAGCAACTCATCCATTACTCTGCAGCATTTTTTCAGAGGCTATAAATCACACAAAAGGAGACTGTCCATTTTTCTTTGGCAGAGCAGCTGGTGTATTCAAACTCCTTGCCTTATGTCAGCAGTGGAACTCCTTACTATCAGGTAAGTTACCAGGGACTGTTTGGTTTAAGCTAGGGATAATTTGGGGAGGCATCAATTAAACAAGTATTAAGCACTGAGAAGGGGCCTTTCACCTCATCCATTTACCTTTTTCACAATTTCAATATGAAGAAAAGACTTTCCTTTGAATAGACATTTTCTAGATCATCTCCATCAACAAGACTATCAGACATTCCAAAGGTAAAATGGTAAAAGAAAAAAGAATTATGAAAGTCTACCCAGCATGACCTGGTATGGGAAAAGAATATTCCACAGAATGAGACAGCTTATTCTTCTTCCAACTCTTCTGAAAGGAAAGTGGAAGTTATTGAGATATGTAGTCTGATCTGAATAAGCCTGAAGGAAGCTGCACACAGAGCTATTGTTATCATCAATGATAAGAGACCACAGAGGTACTATGGCTCCAGAGAGTCTAGCCTTTAAGCATGATCCCCACCCAGATCAGCAACAGCAGGGAACTTATTAGAAAGGGAGAATTTCAGGCCCCAGTCCAGGTATATTCAACCTGAATGTCCATTTTAGCAGTCTCAGTTACTTCTCCTGCATATTAACATTTTTGAAGTATTCCTTCGGAGGATGAAAGCAATGAAGAAAACTTAAGGGAGAGATAAGAAAAAAAATACATCTCAGAAAATAATTTCAGATGACTTCTGAACACCAGATACTTTTCCTCTCCCTGTGATTACTGGTAAGGACTACATAAACTCCTCTGTATAATGGCAGAAATTGGAAAGGGTGGTATTCTAAATGTTGCTGTTATTGTTAGGTACCATGAAGTTGACTTAGACTCACTGTGTGACTCTACAAATAAGAGAAAGAAACTCAGCTTTCCTGGGCTGTCCTTATAAGTTCTGTGTTGATGGGGGAGGTCATTGTTTCCTATTTGGCTGGCCCGAGGCCTTTTAGTGGGAACTGATGGGAACCTGAAGCATGGGCAGACCTGTAGCCCTTGGGCCTGGTTGTTATTGTTTTTGAAATGAACACTTCTAAGTGGTACAACACTATCATTTCTCTGTGTTGAGGTAACTATAGAATTCTGTGATACTGAACATTTTGTCATTGGTCTGTCAAGTGCCATAATAGTTACACATGGTTGATAATATCTGGTTAGTTAATGATTAAGGCAGGCTTGGAAGTAGGAATGGCATCTGTTGTTGTTGTTATGTGCCATCGAGTCTCTTGCGACTCATAGCGACCCTATGTACAACAGCCCTAAACTCCGCTCTGCCCTGTGCCAATCGCACTGTCTCTGACACTCCCATCCCAATTATCCCAGTCACTGAATCAATCCATCTCATTGAGGGCCTTCCTCTCCTGCGCTGTCCCTCCACCCTCCCAAGCATGATGTCACTCTCCAAGGACCGGTCTCTCCTGTTGTACATAGGGTTTTCAGAGGCCTGCTATTTCAGAAGTGGATGGCTAATCCTTCTTCCTAGTCTGCCTTAATGTGAATGTTCAGATTTAGAGAAGTATCAGACAGACCAGCAAGTTAAAGGTATATCCCTTATTGCGGCGGTAACTTTAGTGTCAGTGTTGTCCCTGCCTTTCTCACACGCGTCTTTACCCACTTATTTCCCTGCTCCACCATTCAGCAGGATACCCATCCACTTCTACCCCCTCCCTTCACATCTATCTCCCTTTGACCAGCCCTCCATCTAATAACTTATATATGAAGTTCCATGGCTTCTGTGATTCCAAACACATCAGCTGATGGTAGTTCCTTATGTTGGGATCAGTGTCTCTGAAGTTTAGTCATAATGTTTCCTGAGTGAAGGTGATGCATCCTGTAGAACCAGTGTGTAGATAGGCATCTACTTCCTCCTAAACATGCCTGTGGAAAGGCTATGAATTTAAAGAAAGGACAATGGTTATAGAACAAGGCAAAAGTCTTTTGTTTATGGGGTCAGTACTAGATGGGGCTTAACAACAACAATGATACATATTGCCAAACATTTTTCTTCCATTTTGGACTTCCACTGGCTCAACTCTTATTTTGATCAAGGGTCTGTGTAGATGATTTCTTTGTTTAAGTCCCTTGTTTAGAGTCAGTAAGACTTCCAGGAGGACACTTGCATTTAAGGCCAAGCCCTTGTCTCCATTTTGGAAACTGGATGAAGTGACTGGACTCTGTAAGATAGACTCTCTTATTTTGGTTGAGTTTCATTGTAGAATGTGGGGGGTTTTGTTTTATTACTATTATTATTGTTATTATTATTATTAAAGCCTCTTGTTCAGAGTGAACAAAACCTTCTGCAGAGCTCTTATTTTTAATAAGTCAGGTCTGAGGGATTATATTTTAATTCTTTGACACCATATTTTGGAAGAACATTCTTCTGTCAGTTTGCTGTGCTGAGGTAATCTGGGTTTGCTATGATGCTCAATCTTTTACCATTGGGGTTTCAAAAGCTGTAATGGCTTCTGATGGTGGACAGTTGTTTAGTGGAGCTTCCAGTTTTAAGACAGATTGGGAAGGAGGAGTGGCATCCACTTCTTAAACTACATGCCTCTGGAAACTCAATGAACTTAGAAAAACAATAGCAATAGAAAGGCCTCAGGTCTTTTGTTCATGGAGTTGCTACGAGTCATGTACAACTTGATGTTAATCAACAACAACAGCAACATAAAACCTATACCTAAATTAAGAAGTTGTTATATAAACAGAGCAAGAGAATATACAATGGATTAAAATCAAGGAAGTTGTGCATTAACACTTTATTTTTTCCTCAAGAGTATTCAGTCTATATACTGAACAAATCATTCAATATGAAGAAACATGTGGCATCAGAATAGGAGGAGATTGGGGAAGCAGTGGAATGCTCCCAGAAGAGTGTTTTTGGGTGGTGAGAGCCAATGAGAATGCTTGATTATGGAGGAATGTGGAATGATGGAGCTCATGGAGTTTGAACTTTGCTCTGGTTCTTAAATTCCTTTGACTTTAATTGTTTTTGCCAAGTCTAATTTAACTGGTTTTAATTGTTTTTGATCAAACATTCTTCTAAGAGGTATAGCACTGTTTTGTCCATTTGCTGTACAGAGGTAACTTGTGGTTGCTGTGATGCTGAACACTGTGACACTGATGTGTTAAATGCGATAATGGTTATCCATGGTGGACAGTGTTTGGTGGCGCTCCCAATTAAAACAAGCTTGGAAGTAGGAGTGGCATCCACTTCTGAAATAGCTTGCCTCCAGAAACCCTATGAACTTGGAGAAACAATGAAAGTTATACAAGTGTTCAGGTCTTTCGTTCATAGGGTTGCCATGAGTTGTCTATGACTTGATGACACTTAACAACAACAATAAGAACATGCAATCAAGATGCATTGATAATAATGGGTGACTGGAACGGAAAGGTTGGGAACAGGGAAGAAGGATCAGTAGCTGGAAAACACAGGCTTGGTGACAGTAATGAGGCTGGAGATAAAATGATAGAGGTCTGCACATTCAATGATTTATTCATTGCAAATACCTCTTATAAGAAACATAAACACAGGCTATACACATGGATTTCACCTGATGGTATGCATAGGAATAAAATCGATTACATTTGTGGAAAGATTCGGGGAGAAGCTCAATATCAACTACTCATGTGCAAGTTCAAGCTGAAGTTGAGGAAAATTAAATCAAGTCCACAGGAACCAAAATTTGGCCTTAAGTCTGTCACACCCAAATTCAAAACCATCTCAGGAACTGTTTGAGGCACTGAGCACCAATGAGCATAGACCAAATGACCTCTGGGAGGAAGGTATAAAGAAAATCGTCCATGAAGAATGCAAGAGATCATTACAAAGGCTGAAGAAGAAGAAAAGACCAAGATGGATCTCAGATGAGACTCTGAGTATTTCATTAGAGTGCCGAGAAGCCAAAGCTAAAGGAAGAAACCAAGAAATCAAAGAGCTGAACAGAAAATTTCAAAAGGCAGCCCGGGATGACAAAGCAAGATACTATAATGAAACGTTCAGAGTGCTGGAGTCAGAATATCAAAAGGGCCGAACTCGCTCAGCATTTCTTAAGCTCAAGGAGGTGAAAAACAAATTCAAGGCCACGAGTGGCAATACTTAAGGATAGTTTGGGTAGAATGTTAAATGATCCAGGAAGTATCAAGAGAAGATGGAAGGAATACACAGAATCACTGTATCAGAAGGAATTGGCTGACACAGAAGAATTTCATAAAATGACATTATGAGCAAGAGCCTATGGTGATGAAGGAGGAAGTTCAAATTGCTCTGAAGGAATTGGCAAAAAACAAGGCTCCAGGAGTTGATGGCATATCAATTGACATGTTTCAACAAACAGACACTGCCCTGGATGTGCTCACTAAGTTATGCCAAGAAATCTGGAGGGCAGCCAGCTGGCAGACTGGCTGGAAAAGATTGATATGTGTTCCTATTCCAAAGAAAGGTGACCCAACAGAATATGGAAATTATTGAACAATATAATTAATATCACAAAGCAAGCAAGATTCTGCTGAAAATGATACAAAAACGTTTGGAACAGTATGTCAACAGAGACCTGCCAGATGTGCAGGCTGGATTTAGAAGAGGTCGTGGTACTAGGGATATTGTATCTAATGGTAGATGGATCTTGGCAGAAAGCAAAGAATTCCAGATGAATGTCTATCTGTGCTTCATTGACTATGCAAATGCTTTTGACTGTGTGGATCACAACAAGCTGTGGCTGACTCTGAGAAGAACAGGAATCCCAGAACATTTGTTTGTGCTAATGCGAAACCTATACCTGGACCAAGAGACAGTCATCAGAACAGAGCAAGGAGACACTACATGGTTCAAAATCAAGAAGGTAGCTTGTCAGGGATGTATTCTGTCTCCATGCCTTTTCAATCTGTATGCAGAACAGATTATCTGAGACGCTGTGCTGTACAAGGAGGAATGTGGCATCAGGATTGGTGGAAGAATCATCAACAACCTGCGTTATGCAGATGACACAACCCTGTTTGCTGAAACTGAGGAGGAACTGAAGCGCTTGCTGCAGAAGATCAAGGACTGAAGCCTTCTATAAGGATTGAAGCTCAACATCAAGAAAACAAAGATTCTCACCACTGGGCCTATTGGCAACATCAGTATGGATGATGAAGAGATTGAGATAGTTAACAGTTTTAGTTTATTTGGCTCCACAGTCAACACTCTTGGTAACAGTAGCCAGAAAATCAAGAGACGAATTGCATTAGGAAAGTCAGCTTTGAGGGACCTCACAAGAGTACTGAAAAGCAACAACATCAGACTGGAGACTAAGGTGTGCCTGATCCAGGCTATAGTTTTTGCAGTTACATGGTATGCATCAGAGATTTGGACAGTGAATAGGGTTGATAGAAAGAGAATTGATGCCTTTGATCTGTGGTGCTGGAGAAGAGTGTTGGATATACCATGGACTGCAAGAATAACAAACAGGTTTGTCCTAGAGAAGGTGAAGCTGGAATGCTCCTTGGAATCAAGGATTCTGAAGCTTTGTCTGACATACTATGGGTATGTTGTAAGGAGGTCCTTGGAGAGGGACATCACGTTTGGCAGAGTAGAGGGGCAGCGAAGCAGAGGAAGACCTTTGATGAGACGGATTGATCCTGTGACTGGAGTGGAGGGAAGGAGTGCGTTTGAGATGGCTAGACTGGCACAGGATAGAACGGCATTTAGGGCTCTTGTACATAGGTCGCTATGAGTTACAAGTGACTTGATGGCACATAACAACAACAACAATAACCCCAATTTTACAGATTTACTCTGAAATATCTCAACTATCTGGACTGAGATAAAGTTGAGATTAAAACATAAGAAAAAGCTGAGACCCTTATTATTTTGTCATGTGTAGATTCATGATCTGAAATTTGCTCCTAGTTCCTAAGTTTAATTTCTCCCACTAGTGTTAAAGGCTTAAAATTTTGTAAGCATGAGTTGCATTTCACAATTTTAAATCTTTGGCATTTTGAATAACACATTTAAATAAGGATGAGTCCAATTTATAGTCCGAAATATTATTTATAATCTTATTTTTAAATAAATATAAATTATATCAAAACAACGGTTTTTTCTGCAAACCCTTCTAGAAGTACATATTAAATTGAGTTTCTGAGAAATTTCAGGATGAGGAAAAAAATAACTCAAAAGTAATTATCAACAAAAACTTTATTAACTACAGGGCATATACTCTACCTTACAAAGGAGGAATAATATTATGTGTCTAGATCATGTTAACTTTTTTTCCAAGTAAATATTTTCCCTCCCAGACCTTGTATTGGGGTTGCATTGTCAACCCAAATGAAGGCAGTTCATATCAGCTGGCTACTCTGTGGAAGAAAGTTTGGCAACCTGATTTTGTGTATCTTAAGACCCTTGAAAGCCTTCTAGAGGGTTAGCTTATGATTCGGTTCTAACTTGATGACAAACAGTTTGAGTGTTTTTGAGGTGTGTTTTTTTATCAATTTGCATGCAAAATTTGTATATATTGTGTTTCAGACATTCCTTCTTTCACATTGTGTCACACATACACTCATTCATATATATTTTGTTTTATATAAGTATTTATCATTGATCTATGTCCACTATTACCTATCTTTTCAGGTCCTCATTGGATCTTTGAAGTTGTAAATGACTTTGTTTTACTTGGATTCACAAACAACATCCATGGAAACAGCAAAAAAAAAGATTTAACTGGACAAATCTACTGTCAATGACCTTTTTAAAAAAAAAATTATACTAACTTACTTACAAAGTTCATGTACATTGTTTTTTTATAATTAATTTTAATGAAAGTTTACAGAGACTTAGGATTTCCAGACATTCATTGTTGCACTTTTCTCCTTGCCCAATCCCTCCCCCACAAATCATCCTTCTCATTGAAAAGAAAAAGAAAAGCTTCCTCATTGTTATGCAATCCCTCCCCCCAAATCTACTCCATTAGGCAGCCTTCACTCTGGACTTCTGAATGACAAGAACACCCTTCATATGTCTCTATTAAACAGATCTCTCCCTCGTTTGTTTCAATGCAATATACATTATTACTCCCCTCCTTTTCTGTCTTCTCGCAAGCTTGATATCAGTCCCATTTTACAACAGTGGCCCTATGCAATATTTGTTCTTTTGTGACTGAGATATTTCACTCAGCATAATGTCCTCCAGGGTCATCCATTTTGAATAATATTTCATGAGTTCCTTGTTTTTCAACACTGCATAGTATTCCATTGTGTGAATATACCACAGCTTTTCTATCCATTCATTTGTTGATGGACACTTAGGTTGTTTCCAACACTTTGCTATTGTGAACAAAGCCACAATATACATTGGTGTGGATATGTCTGCTTGGATGACAGTTAATGGTTTCTTTAGGGTAAATTCCCAGTAGTGGAATTGCTGGGTCAAATGGTATTTCTATTTGCAAATTTTTGAGACAACACCATAATGCCTTCCATAGTGACTGCATCATTTTACACTCCCACCAGTAGTGACTAAGTGTTCCAGTTTTTCCACAGCCTCACCAGCATTTGATGTTTGCTGTTCTGTTAAATTTTGCTATTCTGACTGGGGTGAGATGATATCTCATGGTTGTTTTGATTTGCACCTCTCTTAGAGCTAGGGATTTTGAACATTTCTTCATATGTTTGTCAACCATATGTCTTCTTTGGTGAAGTGCCTGTTTATATCCTGTGCCAATTTTTCAATTGGGTTATTTACCTTTATCTTGTTGTGGTGCTTGAGTACTTTATAAATTCTAGATGTAAGTCCTTTACTGACATGTCATTACCAAATATTTTTCCCCCCAATCCGTGGCTTCCCTTTCCCCCCTATTTTAGATGTGTATAGAGATTTAAATTTAGAAGGTCCCATTCATCTAATTTATCCTCTCCTGGTTGTAGATTTTCCAGGATACTTGGAAGACTGTTTATGTTGTGGATTAGGACTTCTAGTGTTCTTCCAAGCTTTTCTTTAATGAATTTTACAGTCCTTGGGTTTAGTCCTAGGTTCATAATTTACCTTGAATTTATTTTTGTATATGAAGTGAGGTGTTTTCTGCAGAGAGTTTTCCATTTTTGCCAACTCCATTTGTTTAAAAAGCTGTCATTTTCATACTGGATCTTTCCCCTTTTGTTTACCCACCTCTCCCTCCACCCATCGTTTTGCAGGAACTATTGTTAAGAGTGCCCCCTGCCCCCATCTCCTCATCCCACCATGACCTTTTTGAAGTGCTAAAGGGCAAACATGTCAGTATAAAGATTAAGGCTTGCAGGACTCAAGCCATAGTGTTTTAAAATGTTTCATATGCATGTGAAAGAGAATAAATTAGAAAGACTGAAGAAGAATTGCTGTCATTGAGTTGTGGTGTTTTAAACAGTGTGAACTACTAAAAAAACAAACATATGTACCTCATAAGAACTACAACCAAGGTTGTCTTAGAGGCAGGGATGATGAAATTTTATTTCAACATCTTTTTAACATTGGCTTAAAAAAACCCAACAACACAAAAACAAACAAACAAAAAAACAACCATGATGCTTGGAAAAGCAGAGGTTTAGAGAAGGGAAGGAAGACCCTGATTAGGTATATTGCCACAGTGACTCCAGCAATGGACTTGAATATGACAAAACTGTGAGTATGGCACAGGACAGGACAAGATTCCAATCTTTTTTCTGTAGGATTGAGGAGTGATGGTTGACTTAATGGTATAAGAGTTCAAATAAACTTGATAGGAACTTATTTTACTAGTATTATGTTATTATTGCTTCTATCTAAGGATTAATCTATCTGAAGTTTATCTTTGTTTACTTATGATACTTGGTTTACTTATAAAATGATATGCTATCATTTCGTATGCTGGTGACACATTATATATTATACGATCTTAACATTAAAATGATTAGATTTTCAAATAACATCATAATTTTGACTAAATTACAAGACAAGAATTTACTCATTTAGAGATTATGAAATTGCTTAAAATTCTCAGCAGTAGTAGCAAGAAACTGATGTTACCAAAGTGATCCTAGATATCTTCAATTTAGCCAGCAAATGTAAGTCAACTGCATACCTCATGTTGTTAAAGACTCTCCAATCCTGAGCCTGGTCCCATCTTCATGAAGTTTAATTTATTATTTGCTCAGCATGTAGATTAAATGTGCATAGTGAAAGGATACAACATTGACACACAGCTTTCCTGGTTTTAAGCCATGCAGTGTCACTTTCGCTATTCCAAACACTATGGACAGGTCTATGCACGGATTCCACAGGAGCACCGCTAAGCACGCATTTAGTTCCATTGATTCTGGGCATTGTACTACCTCATGAAATGCTGAATACTAATCAATTCTTCTGGGTGCCATGAGCCTTTGTATTCCTTCCATCTCCTCTTGCTGCTTCAATATAGAATTCCATCTCACTACAATCACTTTGGTAATATCAGTTTCTCGCTACTATTGTTGAGAACATTGAGTGATTTGATAATCTCTAAATGAATAAATTTTTGCCTTCTAACTTAGTCAAAATTATGATGCTATTTTGAAAACAATAATTTTTAGCTCATGAAATGTATTTCATAAGAATACTATTTAGTAAGAATCTGAGCTAGTGCTAACTACTTCTCTGGTGGCCTAGTGGCAAGACACTGTGAGGCAATCTCGAAGGTACAAGGTTCAAATCTACCTGAAGTGGGAGAAGGATAGGTAATCTCCTCCCAGGTGATTAATTGCCTCTGAAAACCCATTGGAGGGTCAGTTATGGGTCAGATCTGACTTGACAGTAGGCAACAACAACAACTTGGTTCTTGGCTGGAAGCAGAGAATACCAGAAGAATATCTATGTGTGTTTTACTGATAATGCTAAGGAACTTGACTGTGTGAATCACAACAAATTATTACTAACTTTGAGAGGAATGCGAATTCCAGGATACTTATTTGTTTTCATATGGAATCTATACCTAGACCAAGAAGCTGTGTTCAAACAGAGAAAGGTGAGAAAATCTGACTCAACACAAAGGCATTTATAAGGTGTGTATCCATTCCCCATATCTCTTTAATCTATATGCTGAAAAATCATTCAAGATGCTTTACTTCATGAAGAAGGTGGCATCAGGCAGGATCAGAGGAAGATGCATCAACAAACGGTACAGATTACACAGCCTTGCTCACTGAAAATGAGAAGGACCTGACACACTTGCTTTAGAAGGTCAAGGGCTACAATTTTTAATACATGTTGCATGCCAATATCAAGAGAACAAAAATCCTCACAACCAGACTAATAGGAAAAATCATGATAGATAGAGGAAAGTTTGAATAATCAGCACAAAGTAAATTGAGATTTAAGCCATCATGTCAAGGGCTGGGTAAGGGGAGAAAGATGTCGGACAAGATAGGTGGGAGTGGAAGGGGATGTTGGTGGAATGGGGAAAGGGATGGGTCATGATGCATGTGCCAAAGGCAGGGGAGGAACATTATCAATTGGTTGCTTCTATAATTGGAAAATGTCCTTCATCTGCTCCTCCTGTAAAATGCTTATTTATCAGATATTGTTCTAAAATTAAGGTAGATGAGGAAGAAGAACTGGCCAAACATCTCCAAAATAACAGGCCTTTGAGAAACCTATGTACAATGGACCACACTTAGAGTACACTAGCAAATGGCAACTGAAGCTGAGCCCTCAAATATGGAAACACAAAGAAGTAGAAATAGTTATAAACAAACACTAGTCATTGGAATGTGGAATGTGAAAAGCATAAATATAGGAAAATCGGACATTGTTAAGAAAGAAATGAAATGCATAAATATGGATATACTAGATAGTGTTGAAATGAGATGGATTGGCATGGGACATTTTGAATCAGATAATTGTATAATCTACTGTTCTGAAGATGAAAAGGTGAGGGGAAAATGGAGTTGCTTTCATAGTTAAAAAAGTCATTTCTACATCTATCTTGAAATACAGTGTTATGAGTTACAGGATAATAACCATATGCATACAAGGAAGTCCAATACCACTATCATTCAATTATATGCACCAACAACCAGAGTAAAAAAGGAGGAAATAGAAGATTTCTACCAACTTTTGCAGTTAGAAATTGATCAAGCATGCAATCAAGATACATTAATAATAACGGCTGACTGGAATTCATAAGTTGGGAACAGGGAAGAAGGATTAGTAGTCAGAAAAGAAGGACTTGGTGACAAAAATGAGGCTGGAGATAGAATTATAGAATTCTGTATAATCAATTATTTATTCATTGCAAATACCTGTTGTTGCTGTTGATTACCATCTAATTGAGTACAATTCATAGCAACACTATGAACAAAAGGCCTGAAGTCTTTCTATAACAATTGTCATTTATTAAAGTTCATAGAATTTCCAGAGACATGTTGTTTAGGAAGCGGATGCTACTCCATACCTGCCTTAAACTGGGAGCTCCACCAAACACTGTCCACCATGGGTAACTGTTATCGCATTTGACTCCCCAATGGCACAAGGTTTAGCATTACATCAACCTCAGATTACCTCAGCACAGCATATTGACAGAAGAGTGCTGTACCATTTAGAAGAATGTTCCTCCAAAATAGTAACAACTGACTTTTAAATACAAAGGCCTTTCCCGATGTCTTATTGACTTTAAACAAGAGGCTTAAGTAAAAAATAACCATATAGTATGTTGTTGTTATGTCTCGTTGAATCACATATGACTTATAGCAACCCTATATACAGCAGCTCCGAACCATTCCCTGTCCTGAGCCAGTCTCATTAATTCCAACAGACCAACCCAAATTTCCCTAGATACTAAATCAATCAATTTTATCTGGGGTTTTCCTCTTCTGTGCTGTCCTTCCACCTATCTGAGCATGATGTCCTTCTCCAAGGATTGGTCACTCCTGGCCATGTTCCCAAAATATGTGAGACAGAGCTTAAAAATTCTAGCTTCCAAGGAGAAACTTGGTTTTACCCTCTCCAAGACAGACCGATCTGTTTTCTTGGCAGTCCATGGTATGTTGAAGACACTTCTCCAGCACCACAACATGAGAGCATCGATTTTTCTTCTATCATCCTTAGTCATTGTCCAGCTCTCTGAAACATAACACATAATTGAGAAGACCATAGCTCAGACAAGGCACACCTTTGTCTCTAGACAGACATCGTTGCTTTTCAGCACTCTGGAGAGTTCCATGACAGCAGATTTTCTCAATGCAATTCATCTTTTTTTTTTCTATAATTATATTTTATTAATTTTCATAAACATTTACAGAGATTTTGGGCTTCCACTTATTCATTGTTGCACTATTCTCTCTACCCTCCTCCCAGTTTGTTCTTGTCCAAATGCCACAGTGCTTGTCAAAGCCAGTTCTGATTAATCTTCTTTGTCAGTGTATCCTTTGCCATTCCCTATCACTCCTCCCTGAGAGAGACTTCACCCTGAGTCATAAGGAAAAGGGCACGGCGTATTCTCTTAGCTACTTCCTGCTGAAAGGGGACGCTGTGGGTTTCAGGGTGAAGATCTTCTCTCACTACTCTAAAGGGCCCCTTTGGCAGTAGGAAACACATAGACTATTATGGAGATTGATTTTGGAATTCAGATGCACTCTTATTGATTGTGCTTGGCTGTACATGTACATATCCTTGAAGATGTATCATGGGGGTGTTGCAAGCTAGAAGACACAAATTTGACTAACAAGTTATAAGTACATGAGTCCAAAAATTATGGAAAAGTAAAAGAAAAGATTCTTTCATTGTTTTACAAACCCTCCCCCAGGTCCCCTCCACCATGCAGCCCTCGCTCTAGTCTCCTGTGATGACAGAAATACCCAGTTACATCTCTCTTTTAAACGGTTCTCTCCCTCCTCTGTTTCAGTGTAGTATACATTATTGAACCCATCTTACTCAGTCTCTCCCCAACCCCAAGGACAGTCCCATTCTACAACAGTGGCATCATGTAATATTTGTCCTTTTGTGACTGGGATATTTCACTCAGCATAATGTTCTCCAGAGTCAACCATTTTGAATAATATTGCATGAGTTCCTTGTTTTTTAATGCAGCATAGTATTCCATTGTGCGAATATACCACAGCTTCTCTAGCCATTCGTTTGTTGATGGGCACTTAGGTTGTTTCTAACTCCTTGCTATTGTGAACAAAGCTGCAATAAACATGGGTGTGCATATATCTGCTTGGATGTCAGCTATGGTCTCTTCAGGGTATATTCCCAGTAGGGGATCCTGACAGCTGATGTTAAGAGTGTTGATTGTGGAAGCCAGCAAGGTGTAATTGCTAAAACCGTCAATCTCTTCTCCATTTAACATGATGCTGTCATTTGCCCCAGTGGTGAGAATCTTTGTCTTCTTGATGTTGAGCTTCAATTCATATTGAAGACTACAGTACTTGACATTTTGCAGCAAGTATTTCAGGTCTTCTTCAGTTTCAGCAAGAAAGGCTGTGTCATCTGCATATTATGTTGTTAATGAGTCCTCCTTCAGTCTTGATGCAACTCTCCTCCTCATAAAGCCCTTCTTCCCATGATCTGTTCTGCATACAGATTGAAAAGTTATGGGGACAGGATGCATTCCTGACTCACTCCTTTCCTGATTTTGAATCATGTAGTGTTTCCTGGCTCTGTTCTGAGGACTGCTTCTTGGTCCAAGTACAGGTTTCACATAAGCACAATCAAGTGTTCTGGGACTCCCATTTTCCTCAAGTTTAGCCACAATTTGTTGTGATCCACACAGTCAAATGCCTTTGCATAGTCAATAAAACACAGGTAGACCTTCTTCTGGTACTCTCTGCTTTCTGCCAAGATCCATCTGACATTGGCTATAATGTCTCTAGTGCCAAGACTTATTCTGGATTTCTCCTGATGCTATGCACAGGAATCAGATCAATTACCTCTATGGAAAGACTTGCTGAAGCAGCTCTGTATGAGCTGTGAAAACTAGGTAGGAGACTGATTGTGGAACAGACCATCAACTACTCTTATGAAGTTAATACTAAAGCTAAAGACGGTTAAATAAAATCCACAGCGACCAAAATTTGACCATGAATATATCCCTCCTGAGTTACAAAGCCATCTTAGGAACAGGTCTGAGTCCTTGAGCACTAATGAGTGAAGACCAGATAAGCTGTGGGAGGATATCAAGAATACTATCCAGGAAGAATGCAAAACCTCATTATAAAGACAGAGGAGGAAAAAAGACCAAGATGAATGTCAGAAGAAACTCTGAAGACTGCACTAGAATGCCAAGAAACCAAAGTATAGAAATCAGGAAGTTAAGGAGCTGAACAGAAGATTTAAAAGGGCAGCGTGGGAAGACAAAGCAAAGTATTACAACAAAGTGTGCAAAGAGCTGGAGTCAGAAAATCAAAAGGGCTAAAGTTGCTTGGCATTTATTAAGCTGAAGAAACTAAAGGACAAATTCAAGCCTCAAGTTGCAATAGTTAAGGATACTGTGAGCAGACTATTAAGTAATAGAGAAAGTATTTAAAGCAGATGGAAGAAGTATGCCTAATCACTGTACCAAAAATAATTGGCTGGCACAGAATTATTTAATGAGTCAATAGCCTGTGGTGATGAAAGAGGAAGCTCTGAAGGAAGAAAGAGGTGCTCTGAAGGCAGTGGCAAAAACCAAGGCACCAGGAATTGATGGCATATCAATTGACATATTTCAACAAACAGTGTCCTGGACATGCTCACCAAGTTGTGTCAAGAAACCTGGAGGACAACCACCTGGCCAACTAAATGGAAGAGATTCATATTTGTTCCCATTCAAAAAAAAAAAGATAACCTCAAAGAGTGCAGAAATTATCAAGCAATATCATTACCATCTCATGAAATCAAGATCCTGCTGAAAATTATAAAAAAATGAGTGAAAAAGCACATCGACAGAGAACTGCGGTCCGGATTTAGAAGAGGATTTGGCACTAAGGATATTGTAGCCAATGTTAAATGGATCTTGGCTGAAAGTAGAGAGTATTAGAAGAATTTCTATCTTTATTTCTTTGCTATGCAAAGGCATTTGACCATGTGGATAACAATAAACTGGCTAACTTTGAGAAGAATGGGAATCCCAGAATACTTGACTGTACTAATACGAAGCCTATATTTGGACCAGGAGATAGTCATCAGAACAGAGCAAGGATACACTGCATGCTCCAAAATCAGGAAAGGTGTAAACCAGAGAAGCATCCTATCCCCATACTTTTTCAACTTATATGTGGTACAGATCATCAGGGAAGCTGGGCTTTATGAGGGGGAGTGTGGCATAGGGATTGGAGGAAGACTCATCAACAACCTGCTTTAAGCAGATGGCACAACCTTAACTGCCAAAACTGAGGAGGACCTGAGGCATTTTCTGCAGAAGTTTAAGGACTGCAGCCTTCAATATGGATTGAAGCTCAGCACCAAGAAAACAAAGATTGTCAACATTGGACCAATTAGCAGCATCATGATATACAATGAAGATACTGAGATTGTTAACAACTTCAGCTCACTTGGCTCCACAACCACTTGATACCACCAGTCATGTACCACCAACAAAGAAATCAAAAGACAAATTTCATTGGGAAAATTTGCTATCATGGAACTTTCAGAATATTGAAGAGCAATGGTACCAGTCTGAAGGCTAAGGTGTGCTTGATCCAGGCCATGATTTTCACAATATCTTGCTATGCATCAGAAAGCTGGACAATGATTAAGAATAATAGAAATAGAATTGATGCCCTAAAGCTGTGGTGCTGGAGAAGAATATTGAATACACCAGCGACCTCTAGGAGAACAAATAGGTTCATTCTGGAAAGGATGAAACTAGTCTGCTCCTTGGAGACAAGGATTCTGAAGCTCTGTCTGACATACTTTGGGCATGTTGGAAGGAGGAACTAGTCCTTGGAAAGGGACATCATTCATGGAAGGGTGTAGGGACTGTGCAAGAGAGGAAGATCCTAAATTAGTTGGTTTGACTCAGTGACTGGAGTAATGTGGGTAGGTTTGTCAGAGAGAAAAAGGTTGGCTGAAGATTAAGCAGGGTTCAGAGCTCTTGTAGGCTCATTATGAGTAACAAGTGATGCAAGCCACACTGAGTGACACTAAGAGAGAGATAACATCAAATACCTGTCTATAAAATTTCCATGCAACATATTAGCAAAATTTAATTACAATTTTATAAAAATAATATTATTGTAGTTAGTCACAATATTAAATATTTTTTTCATGAGCCCAGTTTACATATATGAATAGGTCTAAAAGCTCAAAACTCTCTTTTTTTACCTTTTAAATCTTCTCTGACAACTCCAGTCAGATCTGATATTCTTACTCCATTAAAATGATGCTGCAGATCACATCGTTTCTTCTGCACAAGCTACACAGAAGCAAGCACTGTTGTTTTGTGTCTGTGAGTGCTTGCTTTTTTAACAGTTACTGATTTTGTCAAAACTTCTGGCATTTTAACTATAATATTGTGGCATTATAATATTGTGAACCACTCTATATCAGTTACAGAACAGTCATGTTGGCACTATTCACATAATCTAAGAGATTTTAAATGTAAGCAGCTTGTAGCTATACTTAATTAGTTAAGAATTAAAATGAGTGATAAATATTACTAAAGATGTCATACGATCTTGTATAAGAAGTCTTTGGGGTGAGAGTGAGGTGGTAGCACTATGGGTTGTAGCCCTGAGTAATACAAACCTAGTAAGTGGATCTCAGAGAAGCCTCACAGGACTGACTGACTACACATTCATTTCCCTCATGGAATATCTCAGCTGGCAATTTCCCAAGTGCACGAGTTTGTTTTATCAATACACAGATCTATTTCCCTTAGACACCTAGACACTGCAGGATGGCTATGAAGGATAGTTTAATGTGAATAGAAGTTAAAGTATTTTGATATCTTTTTTTTCTTTCTATGTAAACCTCTAATGTGAATCACTGCAAGAGAGATTTGGAACAGTTGCTCCCATTATAACCATATTCACTAGTGTAAGTAGCTTAGTATATTTTTAAGAACACACATTATATTTTAAATAAAGTTTTAATATTTTATAGAAGTTTGTTTAAAGGTGTTTTAGTGGTGAAGTAGTTAAGCCCTTGGCTGTTAGCCAAAGCTTGGTAGCATGAGCCACCAGATTTGCCCTGCAGGAGAAAGATGAAAAGGCAGCTAAAATAAAGATCAACCAAGCCAAATTCATTACCATCAAATCAAATTTGAACTCATAGTGACTTAATAGAACTATTCCATTGAGTTTCCAGGCTGCAATCTTTACAGAAGCAAATTGCCAAATCTTTCTTACAGAGCTGTTGGTGGGTTCTAACAAACTGGCCTTTCAGATAACAGCTAAATGTTTAACCTCTGCACTAATGCGGCAATTTCCCCTAAAAATTACTCAGTGCTACTGAGCTAATTTCAACTCCTACTGACTGTATAAGGAAAAGTAGAAATGCCGGATGGTATTAAGGCTGCAAATCTTTACACAAGAAGAACCTCACATATTTATCCCGTGAAGCAGGTTGTGGATTCAAACTGATGATCTTATGGGATAACATTTCAGTTCATATCCTTGGAAATCTTATAGGGTAGTTAGTTCTGTTGTTGTTATGTACTTTCAAGTAGACTACTACTCAGCAAATTTATGCACCATAGTTCTGAACTCTGTCATATCCTGAGCCAATCTCACAATCTCTAACACAGCTACCATCATTACCCCTGTCAGTTAGTCAATCTATCTCACCCAGGGTCTTCCTCTCCTGCACTGTCTCTTGACCCTTCCAAGCATGATACCCATCCCCAAAGACTGGTCCCTCCTGCCTACATGCCCAAAGTGCATGAGATAGAGTCTCAAACTCCTTGCCTCCAAGGAGCAGCTTGGTTTCACCCTCTCTAGGACAGACCTGCTAGTTCTCTTGACAGTCCATGGTATGTTCAGTACCCTTCTCCATCAAAAATCAAAGGCATAAAATCTTCTTCTGTTATCCTTAGTCATTGTTCAACTTTCTAATGCATAGCACGTAATTGCAAAGACCATGTCCTGGATCAGGCATACCTTAGTCTTGTGACTGACATCCTTGCTCTTTGGCACTCTGGAGAAGTCCCTGTCAGGAGATTTTCCTAATGTAATTAGGGTGGGGTTTTTTGTTCTTTGTTTGTTTGTTTTATAGATATATTATTATTATTATTTTCTGACTTCTGGTGCCAAGAGTGTTGTTTGTGGAACCAAGGAGGCTGAAATTGTTAACAATCTCAACAACTTCTCTATCTATCAGATGCTGCCAATTGGCCCAGTATGGGAATCTTTGTTTTCTTAATGTTGAGCTTCAATCAGTATTGCAAACTACAGTCCTTGATCCTCTGCAGCAAACATTCAGACCTTCCTCATTCTCAGCAAATAAGGTTGTGTCATCTGCATAGTGCAGGTTGTTGATGAATCTTCCTCCAATCCTGATGCCACATCCCTCCTCATAAAGGCCAGCCTCTCAATTGATCTGTTCTGCATAAAAATTGGAAAATTATGGAGAAAGGACACATCCCTGATGCTCGCCTTTTCTGATTTTGAACTATTCAGTATTTCCTTGCTCTGTTCTGACAACTGCCTCCTTTTCCAAGTATAGGTTTCACATAAACACAATCAAGTGTTCTGGGATTCCTATTCTTCTCATAGTTAGCCAAAATTTGTTATGATCCACACAGTCAAATGTCTTGGCACAGCCAAGGAAATACAGATAGACATTCCTCTAGGACTGTCTGCTTTTGGCCAAGATCCATCTGATATTAGCAATGATGTCCCTAGTTCCATGGCCTCTTCGAAATCTAGGTTGGATTTCTGGTAGTTCTCTGTCACTACTCTGTCCTATGTGGTGCACTTTAGTAATAATAATATTTATTAATAATAATAAAGACAGCTTAGAATGTGCTGGGAGAAAGTAGAGGGACCAATGATAGAGTGGGAGACCCTTAAGAGATAGATTGACACTTTGGGATTGCAGTGCAACTTCTTCCATTAGGCCACCAGGTCCTTGAGGTACAGGACCCTAAATTTAATGGGACTGAGATGTAGAAAGCTAGCTTTAAAAAAATTCTGGGGTGAAAAGAGATAGACTAACACATTGACTATCATCATGCGTTTGAGCATGACTGAGACTTTGAGTTTGGTGCAGGATCAAGAAAGGTTCACATCTATGTCCATAGGGTCACTTTGAGTAGTAGTCAACTCAACAGCATCTAACAAGAACAACACTAGAATTTGTTTATGTTGAAATCTTCATTGGGGCGACATCAAGTAGATTTGAGCCTGTCAATTTTGTGTCACTAAAGTTAGGGAATTCTGGTAGCCTAGTTGTAAGAAGCTGTGCTGCAATCCTGAAGGCATGTAGTTCAAATTCACCAGCTCTTCTGTAAGAGAAAGGTGGGCAGTCTGTTCTTATGTGATTTGCTTTCTCTAAAAACCTGCTGGAGGGTCAGCAATGATTCTGACTTGATGGCAAACAACAACGAAGTTAGCAGAGCACCTGGAACATAAGGCACTCAAAAGGTATTTGTTGGATAAGTAAAAAAAAAAATTGCACCACAGAACATGGAATTAATGCCAAATTAATTCAGACAGCCATTCCCTTGGTACTCACTCACCTTTTTCCTTTGTAATAGTGTATAATATGGAATAATAACTTCTTTTTCTTTCAGTTCATCAAATTGGAGATTTTAATCCTTTCACTGCTTCACAGCTATCTTTTCTTAGTAATTAAAATAATTGTATCTCACTGATTATTTTCTTTACATTACAATTGTCTTTTAATTCCACATTTATTTTCACTTTTGATTTTCTATTGTGACACCTGTTAACTGAAGAACATAATCTTTGTCATTGATTTTGCTTTCTTTTGTCTTTTTTTAAAGGATACTATAGAACTATATCTTCAGTATCACAACTTACAGTTTCTCTGTCAAATTAGTTATACATTTAAAAAAATAGAAGCACTACCTAGCCCCAAGCTCACTGCTGAATATTGTGACAGATGAAGCTGAAGAGAAGGCATAAAACTGCTCTGGAGTAATATAAAATCTCAAAGAATTTATGAGAAATACATTAACATTTATGTTTACTTGGGCTTTTGATTTGAATAAAGGTGACAATGTATAGAGCCAGAGATGGTATTCTCAGTAAAGACAAACTCTCACTGTCACAGTGTCAAAACTTACTCAGAGTGGACCCTCCAGGAGTTTTCAGATTATAAACCACATAGGAGAAGATTGCTCATCTCTCTCTCTTGGAGTGGATGGATTCGAACCATATACCATTTGGTTGGCAGCACAACTCCTGACAAGACGTATTGCCAAAGATTTAGTATTAGGATATTGTGGAATAAATTCAGTAAACTGTCATTAACCTAGTACTACAAAGGAATGAAAATTGCATTCCCCAGACATTTGGGAATTTAACATGTCGTGGCACTCCAGACCATTAGAATGAGATAATATACATTCTATTTTTTATTTTCCAGTCAATAGATTGAAGCAGAACTTTATTTAAGCTAATAAAAGGTTCACAAAAAGAACATTCTACTGAATCCACTTCAAGTATATTCATCTTCTCATTGTGGACTGAGCTGTTTCAGTTGGATGGTTTGGGGTAGTAAATTAATAAATTTGTCAGAAGTGATTATTCAATAAACAGGCTATAGAAAACCAAGACCACTCAAAATCATTTTTCAAAAAGCACCATTGAAATATTTTAGCTTGGTGGTAGTGTCAATATTTTGTTTCTCTCTTTCTACCTATGTTATAATACCACAAGCTAAATAAAAGTGACTCTAAGAAATTCAGAAAAATTAGATCATATTATGGAAAGGTTGGACAACAGGCTAAGTTAATTCCAGTTAACATTTAAGGACAGAGGCAGTTTTTGAAGAGTGGGAAAGTCTACTCCATTGTAATTGCAGACAACTTCTGTAGGATTATAGTATTTACATGAAGATTTAGCTCTTTAAAGCAAGAAGCATGTTGGAAGAGGTGAACAAATTAGAGTGGACAAATGAGGTCATTGTAGTGTGACTGCGACTATAAAAATGAATCCAAGGCAAGTGCACTGTGTGCTCTCGGAAGAGCTCATTTGTTTAAAAGACACAAAACCATATTAAAAGCTATAGCTACAATGGCAATCATAGCTGTGGCAAGAGAGTACCCTTCTATTACAGTGACTCATGTAGTTAATCCTTCATTGTAAGGCATGAGCTATGCTGCTGCTTTAGCCTATTAATTTGCCGTTACTGCATGGAGCTGTATTACAGGAAGAACCCAAATTAACAGGAAAGTAATTTCTAGCTTTAGTTTAGTGACAGTGTGCATGTCCAATTAGCTTCTGTAATTCAGAGCAACCAGTGCCCCAGAGCATGCCCATTTTATTCTAGAAATATATATCTCTAAATTATTTCTATCTAATATCTAATATCTATCATCTATCTATCTATCATCTATCTATCTATCTATCTATCTATCTATCTATCTATCTATCTATCTATCTATCTATCTA
>NW_006399758.1:36453332-36482998 GCF_000299155.1 Elephantulus edwardii | reverse complement strand
TCTATCTATCTATCTATCTATCTATCTATCTATCTATCTATCTATCATCTGCCTACCTACCTACCTATCTGTCGAATCTATCTGCTGGTAGAGGATGGGCAATCACCTCCTGAGGTATTTATTGCCTCTGAAAACCATCTGGAGAGTCAGCTATGAGTTGGTTCCAACTTGACGGCACACAACAACAACATGTGTCACTATAACAGGCTAGAAACAACAGGTGGAACAAAATAATGCTACCAGTAAGTGAAAAATAAAAGTAGCAGATTCTTATCTTACCTTTCACAATCTTCCTATTTCCGGTACAGACGTAAGACACAGATCCTCATTTGTTATCCATACTTTAAGAAGGCATCTTCTTAAAGACTTTTTTTAATTGTGATTTTAACCAAAGTTTACAGAAAAGTTAGATTTTCATTCATTCATCGTTGAACATTTTACCCCGTCGCCCTCCTTTCCCCTTTGCCAAGTTGACATTTTTTTAGAGGTTTTGGATTTCCACTCATTCATTGCCGCAATTTTCTCCCTGCCCACCCCTCCCCACCAGCTCGCTTCCCCCTCCGAAGAGAAAAAAAATTCCTTCATTAGTACACAATTCCCACGTCCCTTCCCCCCACCCCCAAAGCAGCAGGATTGGTTAAAAGAGCCACAAAGACTATGAGGTCAATAAACAATGAATTGGAAAAATACACTCCAAGTATTGAATAGGCAGTCTGGGAGTTTGAAAATTTTTGGATGTTTGTTTTTGGGTTTTTTATTCATGTTTTGTTTTGCAAGTCTGATCAATCAATTAAACAATCAAGTAGGTTAAAAAAAAAGGCATCTTATATGTACCAGGCACTTTACTAATTGTTGAGATGAATGAATGAATGAATGAATGAATGAAATAAAATTAGAAAATACAATTCCTGAATAAATAATGAGACACTGTGAAAATATAGTTTGAAAATGAAAAGCTTTAAAGTCAAATCTGCATTTAAAATCTGACTTATTCATTTTTAATTTGAAGATCTTGAATTAAGTGACTAGCTTTCTGTTGTTCAAGTTATGCCATCTACCTAATGAGGATAATAATGCTCTATGGAGCCAGGGAGATGGCATATATTTTGAGAAGATACTGTAATTAAAGACCTGAATGTGTCTCAAAGGAGGGTCTGAAATTAAAATTATTGATTTGGAAATCAAAGTTACATAAATAAGGACTAGGAGACAACCTTATATCATGAAAACCAGGAAGCTCAAACTCAACTCTGATTAGCAGTAACAGGGCAAAGAGAAGAGAAGGGGAAAATGTAGATTCAGCAGAGAGGCCACATGGATTGCAGCAACAGAGAAACTAGCAAAGATCAGTGGCTCTGGATCAAAGATGAGGTCTAAATCGAAAGATGGGGAAAATACTTCTTCCCAGCTTTAACTGATGTGATTTAGCTATATACAACTATATAGTTAGTAACTTAATATAAAGCTATAACATGGCTAATAGAATGAGTTACTGGCTAGAAATCAAAGAAGTACCTTCTGGCTGTTTCAATTACTGAACTTGATCATCCTTAATTTTTTCACCTATATTGTTAAGATTATAGCTATGCCATTAATCAGGTGTGTTGAGAGAAAAATGTATAATATGTTACGTAAATTATAAAGGAATATAGATTTTAAGATATTAATGATACTACAAATATAGTAGATCAATATTAAAATGAAAATGCTATTTGTTCTGCTATGTTTGGTGTTTTTGGTTTTTTTAATATAGTAAAAGATCTGAGCCAGAAATTTTCAAGCCATACTTTAGGAACACTGTTATCAGTTGTTTTAGTTTAGGGAAGGTAATGATTATTTTGTGAATTCCCTCTCTTTAATCTAGCCCTAGGTGGTCCCTTCTCTCAAGCATGCTGTTTTCAACTTGTCAATACTAATGAAATATGATCAATTAGCATGCCAATTGCTTTGAAGAAATTCCTATATCTCATTTCAGATTTCCTAAGGATAATTTAAAAATTTTGTATCTCAAAGCATAAATAGTTTTATAAAAAATAAGGGGGAAAACCATAAAACTAAAGCACTGCCTCCTAATTCTCGACTCCCAATGATGTTTCATCTCTTTTCCAAAGCTGTGAATCTTTTCCAAAAACTGTCCTTCCTTTTTCAAACCTCTGACCTCTCAGCGGTGCAGTACTAGCCGACCAGAGCTCCATATCGCGCCACCAAACTCCAAGCTCAAATTGTTTGTCCTAGAATTGCAGTCAACTCATAGTTGGCCCTCCATTAGGTTTCTAAGGCTGTAAATCACACAGTAGAAGATTGCCCATCTTTCTCCATTGGAAATGCTTGGTGGCCAGATAAGCTCAGCCTTTGGGTTAACAGCACAGCTGTCTACACACTAGGCAGTGTGTACATCCTCTACGTAGATCCTCAATGTTTCCAAACATGATGTCCCTAACCAAGGAATAGCCTCTCCTAGCAACATGGACACAGTGTGAGAGAAAATGCTCTGCCATCTTTGCCTCCAAAGAGCACTCTGGCTGCACTAGAGTTACCTGAAATGCCGCTTGCACTTGTTGTTTACCATCCAATCAGAATCAACTCCTTAGCTGGCTTTCCTTTAGGTTTTCAGAGGCAGTACATTGCACAGGAGGAGATGCCATGGGGCAATTGGTGTCAGCACAGCTGCTTACCATTAAACAATTACAGCTCCCTAATAGGCCACTTGTTGTTAGGTACCGTTAAGTCAGGTGTGACTCATAACAACCCTATTAAAAGCCAACCTGGACCCCATCATATCCTTTGAAATCATCCTCTCCAACTCACCTGAGCCTATTGCTGCAGTCACTGTGTCAGTCCACCTTGTTGTGGGTCTTCCTCTCTTCCACTGATCCTCCACGTTTCCACACAAGAGGTCTGACCAAGGAAGAGCCTTTCCTAGCAACATGTTCACCGTATGAGAAGCAAAGGTTTGTCATCTTTGCCTCCAAAGAGAACTTTGCTGCACTCTTTTCAAGACGTATCTGATTGTTCTTTTGGCAGTCTGTGGGATATTCAGTACTCTTCTCCAACAGCACAACTCAAAGGCACCATTTCTTCTGGAGCTTCTTATGTAGGGGAAAAAAACTCTATCCTCCCAGCTGGTTCTCACTCATTGAGAATCCCTAGCAAGTTTAGGAAGCAACAGGTACAATGTTGATGGGAAAGGGTTGTTGTTGTTGTTGTTATGTGCCATCGAGTCGTTTTCGACTCATAGCGACCCTATGCACAACAGCTCTAAACCCTGCTCTATCCTGCGCCAACCGCACCGCCTCTGACACACCCATCCCGATTACCCCAGTTACTAAATCAATCCATCTCATAGAGGGTCTTCCCCTCCTGCACTGTCCCTCCACCTTCCCGAGCATGATGTCCCTCTCCAGGGACCCGTCCCTCCTGGCAACATGTCCAAAGTATGTCAGACGAAGCCCCAGAATTCTTGCCTCCAAGGAGTAGCTTCGTTTAATCCTCTACAAGGTAACTCTGTTTGTTTTCCTGGCAGTCCATGGTACATTCAGTACTTTTCTCCAGCACCACAGTTCAAAAGCATCCACTCTCCTTCTGTCCTCCCTAGTCATTGTCCAACTCTCTGATGCATAACAAGTGATTGCGAAGACCATGGCCTGTATCAGGCGCACCTTAGTCTCCAGAGAGACACCGTTGTTCCTGAGTACTTTAGAGAGGTCCCTAACAGCAGACTTTCCCATCGTGATACGCTTTTTGATTTCCTGACTGCTGGTGCCAAGAGTGTGGACTGTGGAGCCGAGCAAACTGAAGCTCTGAACAATCTCAATCTCTTCGCCATCCATCCTGATGCGCCAATTGGTCCAGTGGTGAGAATCTTCGTCTTCTTGACATTGAGCCTCAGTCCATACTGAAGGCTGCAGTCCTTGACACTTCGCAGCAAGTGCATGAGGTCCTCCTCAGTTTCAGCAAGCAGGGTTGTGTCATCTGCATAACGCAGATTGTTAATACATCTTCCACCAATCCTGTTGCCACAATTCTCCTCATAGAGCCCAGCCTCTCAGATAATCTGCTCTGCATACATGTTGAAAAGGTATGGAGACAGGATGCATCCCTGGCGTACACCCTTCCCAATTTTGAACCATGCAGTGTTACCCTGCTCTGTTCTGACTACTGCCTCTTGGTCAAAGTATAGGTTTCGCATTAGCACAATTAAATGTTCTGGGATTCCCATTCTTCTCAGAGTCAGCCACAGTTTGTTATGATCCACACAGCCAAATGCCTTTGCATAATCAATGCAACACAGATAGACATTCTTCTGGTATTCTCTGCTTTCAGCCAAGATCCATCTAACATTAGCTACAATATCCCTAGTACCACGACCCCTTCTAAACCCAGCCTGGACTTCCGGCAGTTCTCTGCTGATGTGCTGTTCTAATCATTTTTGAATAATCTTCAGTAGAATCTTGCTTGCATGTGAAATCAATGACACTGTTCTGTAGTTTCCACACTCAGTTGGGTCACCTTTCTTTGGAATGGGAACAAATATAGATCTCTTCCAGTCAGTTGGCCAAGTGGTTGTTCTCCCGATTTCTTGGCACAACTTGGTGAGCACATCCAGGGCAGCATCTGTTATCTGAAATACTTCAACTGGTGTACCATCTATTCCTGGGGCCTTATTTTTTGCTATTTCCTTCAAAGCAGCTTGAACTTCTTCCTTCATCACCATAGGCTCTTGCTCATATGTTATTTCTTTAAATTCCTCTGTATCTGCCAATTCCTTTCTATACAATGACTCAGTATATTCCTTCCATCTTCTTTTAATACTTCCTGGATCATTCAATATTCTGCCCAAAGCATCCTTGATTACAGCAACTCTAGGTTTGAATTTGTTCTTCAGGGAAAGAGTTAGCATGTAATTTTTCAGTGAGACAATTTATCAAGTATGCTCACAAGTTTTTGCCCTTGCTGGGCCCTGCCGTGAGTCTGTGGAACAGTGCTAAAAAGCCAGCATTCTGCCAACTGTGGTGCCTACCCTCCACTCCTCCATCAGTAAGCTTAGGTGAAGCCCCTTGGTCTGGTGCCTTCAGGTGGCAGTTCTAGTCCTCCTCTGGTTCTCAGAAACCTCTGCAGTTTTCATATAACACAAGAATCTCTATCCCAAATTGTTTGTTACACTCACCTTTTTTTTTCCTCTTGATGGAAGTGAGATTCATGTTTTCTTTCTCTCAATTTAAACCTGATGATATGACAAAACTGACCTAACAATTATTAGTATTCTAGACACCTTTTTTGTATGTTACCAAAGAAAAGGCATTATGTGCCTCATTCACATTATTAATATGTTCCTATTCAGACATTAAATTCATATATTAAAATCAGAGAAAATGGCTAGGAGAGCTATAATGAACAATCTATTGAAATACAACAACCATATAGAGCATTAATTTTCTCTCAGTGACAATTAGAATATATAATTGTGTAAGGTTTGATCAGTTTCTTTAATTAGTCTCTTTCAAATTGTAAGATTCATCTAGAATTTGTGGCATTTGTTGGAGATGTTGTTAAATAGGATGGCTGAAAAAGAATTAACTTACATGACATAAAAGTTCCTAACTCACTGATAAGGCTTAAGCTATACAGACCCAATATGTTTGGATGCTCTTTCTGTTGGGTTGTTCTTATTTGCAGACTATATTGTCCTCAGTCATAAGACACAAAATTGCACTATGCCTGTATTCTGTGACAAAAAAATAGCAAAATAAAGGACAATTAATTATGTGCAATGACTTGATTATTTAACTCATACCCAAATTGGCAGAAAGTAGTTTCACAACCAGCCTGGTGGAAGGATGTCTGGAGATACAGCATTAGGCTAAGTAATTCTATTCTGGGAAGAAATTTCTTTAGCATCATACAAGAAGGAAAAGATAGCATTGAATCTTGAGGAAGATGTTGGATTGTCACTGGTATAATCTGATAGTGCTTTGAGCAGTTCTTGCTGTTGTCAGGTGCTATAAAGGTGACATGGTCTATTGTGACCCTATGAACAATGGGTTTGTCCTGTGCCAACCTCATCAGCTACTATATGCTTACGTCATTGATAGTTCGTGTGTCACTTCATCTGGTTGCAGGTTTATCTCTCTTTCGCCGACCCTCCATTTTACCAAAATACTGTCTTTTTCAAAGGATATTTTTGTTGTTGTTGTATGTGCCTTCAGGTTGTTGACTGTAACTCATAGCAACACATAACAGTATATCAACTCTGAAACCTACCCTATCCTAAGTAAATCTCATTATCTCTGACAGATATAGATTTCTCTAGTCACTGAGTCAGTCCATCTCATCCTGGGTCTTCCTCTCCTGTGCTGTCCCTACACTCTTTCAACCATTATGTCTGTCTCCAAGGACTGATCCCTTCTGGCCACATGCCCAAAGTATGCAAGACAGAGCCATAAAATTCTTGCTTCCAGTGAACATCCTTGTTTCACCCTCTCCAAGACGAGGCTGTTTGTTCTCCTGGCAGTCCATGATATGTTCAATATTCTTCTCTAGCAACAAAACTCAAAGACATCAATCCTTCTTCTATCATCCTTAGGTATTATCTAGCTCTCTGATCTATGGCATACCTTAATCTCCAGATTGATACCATTGCTCTTCAGTACTCTAGAGAGGTCTCTGACAGCAGACCTTCCCAATACAATTCATCTTTTGATTTCCTGACTGCTGGTGCAAGCCAAGATTGTTGATTGTGGAACCATGCAAGCTGAAATTATCAACAATCTCAATCGCTTCTCTATCCATAATGAAGCTGCTAATTGGCCCAGTGGGGAGAATCTTTGGTTTTTTGATGATGAGCTTCAATACATATAGAATACTACAATCCTTGACCTTCTGCACCAAATGCTTCATGTCCTCTTTTGTTTCAGAAAGCAAGGCTGTGTTATCTGCATAACAGAGTTTGGTTAGAAGTCTTCCTCTAATCCTGATGCCATATTCCTCCTCATACAGTCCACCCTCCTGAATGATCTGTTCTGAATAAAGATTGTAAAGGTATGGAGATAAGATGTATCCAGATGCACATGTTTCCTTATCCTGAGCCATGAAGCATTTCCCTGCTCTGTTCTGACTATTGCATCCTGGTCCAAGTATAGGTTTCACATAAGTACAATTAAATGTTCTGGAATCCCCATTATTCTCAAGGTTAGCCACAATTTACTGTGATCCACAATCAAATACTTTTGCATAGTCAATGAAACACAGATAGATATTCCTCTTATACTCTCTGCTTTTGGCCAAGATCCATCTAAAATGGATTATGATGTGCCTGGTGCCACGGCCTCTTCTAAATGCAGCCTTTATATCTGGCAGTTCTGCACTGATATACCGTTCCAGTCATTTCCAGATAATCTTTAGCAGGATCTTGCCTGTGTGTGATATTAATGATATTAAAAAATTCCCACACTCTGTTGAGTCACCCTTTCTTTGGAATGGGAATAAAGGCAGATCTTTTCCAATCAGTTGGCCAGATTTTTTGGCATAATCTGGTGAGTGCATCCAGGGCAGCATGTGTTTGCTGAAATATGTCAATTGGTATTCTGTCAACTCCTGGGGCCTTGTTTTTTGCCAATTCCTTCAGAGTACCTTGAACTTCCTCCTTTATCAACATAGACTTTTGATCATTTATGTTTTCATGAAGTTCTTTTGTGTCAGCCATTTCTTTTTGATATAGTGCTCTGTCTTCTTTTGATGCTTCCTGAGTCATTCAACATTCAGCATCCTTAAGCATTTCAACTCAAGGTTCAAATTTGTTCTTTGGTTCCTTCAACTTAAGAAATTCCAAGAGACTTTATCCCTTTTGAGTTTCTGACTCAATATCCATGACCATTTCATTATAATAATACCTTTCTTTGTCTTCCCATGCTTCCTTTTGAAATCTTCTGTTCAGCTCCTTACCAATGCTTATTTCTCTCACATTTTCATGTGCTTTTTTTGTTCTTCCTGCATATGGCTTCAATTTAATTTACGTCAATAATTGTCTCATAATAAAGATGATAGTGTCTAAAGTAGAAGAAAACATGAGCATATTTTTTATTTCAATAAAAATTAAAAATATTCCCTGCAAAAAAATTTTCTATAACAACATAACAACACAATAATTGTTTTATATATGTGTGTGTATATATATATACACATATATATTTATGTAGATCTATACATAGGTATGTAGATGAATGATAGATAGATAGTTGCTCAGTGCTGTCAAGTTGAGCATGACTCATAGGGATTCTATGAGCAAAAGACTTGAACCCTGTTCTATAACTATCATCGTTTCTCTATGCTCATAGAGTTTCCAGAGGCATGTGGCTTAGGAAGTAGATGTTTATCAAAATGAGGAAGGAGTGAGACTCAGAGTTAGGAGAGACTAACCCTTTGTCCTGATTGACCACTTATGGAAGAAGTAAAAGACAAAGAGTCGGTTTTGTGTCACCTTGTTCCTCCTTGAACCTGGATGGGATATCAGAGATTCCATGACTAGTCTAGTCAATACTGGATATAAAATTCAGGTATCATATAGATAATTTTAACTCATGTTGACTCTGTATGTGCTAGATTAGAACTATCCTCTATGGAAAAGAAGCTCTGATAGCATCATCCCTAGGAAGCTCCACTGTCAGCCCAAATGTGGTACCACTCTGGTAGCAACTTGATGAGCAAAAGATGGGCAATCTCCTCACATGTGATCTACAGCTTTGTAAAAGCTGCTAAAGGGTCACCTATGAATTGATTTTGACTTGAGGGCAATTGTGTTGTTTTTATTCTCCATCAAGTCTTCACCGAGGCTACTTCTTTGGGGAGATTTCTGTAACTTCTTTCTAAGGCACCTCTGGGTGAACTCATACTTCTGAGCCCTCCATCAACAGCCAGGCACATTAGCCATTTACATCACTCAGGAACCTTCAGACAAGAAAAACACAGGAGAAAATAAATCTAAAATATGCATTGTGCGTTGATCCAGTCTTACCCCCATCATGACAACCTCTCGTCACAGAACATACCTAGTGAGTCAAGGGCTGCAAAACTCATGCTGTTTAGCTAGTCAAGTACTTACTGCCTTTCTAGGCCTCACTAGAGAAATTGAAATCACAGAGAAATTCCATTTAATATTCTGATATATTTGGGATTTGATTTTAAAAGGCCTTCAGTACCAGGAAGACCCGATTCTGTGTGCCATGGGTAATAATTTTAATATATTGATAAGGCAGAATCACATCTATTAAGAAAAGTGAGGGAAAATAAAAAACAAGTGAAGAAGAATTCAATAGGATGTAGAAGTAAGGATTTAGGGACTACTGCAATAAACACCCTTTTACATATTTTTTTTCTCCTTATGTCCTAAGGAAATTCTAGTGGTAGAGTTTGTAGGGATGTGCACTGATAACTCTACCCTCTCTGGTGGTTAGAAACATCCACCAGCAGCTCCCGGGGAGGAAGATGAGCTGTTTCCTCCAGGCGGTTTTCAGCCTCAGAAACCCTTGGAAGGTCAAAGATGAGTGGACTCCAACGCAAAGACAA
Source organism: Elephantulus edwardii (assembly GCF_000299155.1). NCBI lineage: Eukaryota > Metazoa > Chordata > Mammalia > Macroscelidea > Macroscelididae > Elephantulus > Elephantulus edwardii. The sequence continues at coordinate 36,473,437 of NW_006399758.1, read as the reverse complement.
TTAAAGTTTGAGGCTTATTTCATTGACTTTACTTCTGTGAGGGAGAAAAAAGAAATAAGGAACTAGTCAAAGACTAACTTTGTTTTTACCATTTTGAAATCATGCATAGACAAGTTTTGAGGAGCTGACTCTAGATCATTTACTGAGAAATAACTTATTTAGATAATTTAGTTGTTTGATAAAGTGCCTTCTATTTCATTAGTATAACTCGAGGAGTTAAAAAGAAAACAAAAATTACAGCTTGAAAATAAGAACTACAATTAACAATGGAGAACATATTATGCCCTCCCCACCAGGCCCCCCACACAACTTTGCAAATATCCTGCAAAATGTGTGATAATAGCAGTCTAACACTTTCTTTATTTTAAGGAAAATCAGAGCAGTAGGTCACTCCAAGATAATACGCTGTTCTTTTTACTATTTCTTATTTATGACACAATCTGTATTGCCTCAGGCAGTTACTTAGATTCTCATTATAATGAATTCTTAGAAGTTTCAGAAACGAAATAGAGGAGTATTAACAGTAAATATTGATTGTAGCCCTCCATGAATGTGTATGAACTCCATTGGCTATGAGAAAAGAAAGCGACCTTACTTTAATGGATCAAAGCAAAATTACAGAGGTGTTAAAATTTTTTATTTGGCTTTTTTACTGCACCGTTAATATTTATAATTTTTTTTCTCTTCTAGTTTTAACACAAATTTTAATATGTATCTAAGGGTCAGTAAATTCTTAGTCATGCCTCGTTAAAAATTGCTTTTGCCTGTATATCCATTTGTTTAAATTGCCTATTGTTTAGAGCGTATTTTTCTATTTTTTGCTATGAATTGTTGAATGTTAAGAGTAAGATGAGTTATACAATCAAAACAGAGTGTATTCAAATATTTGTGTTAGAATCTTACAGGGTTTGGCTTTGCTTGTTCAGGCTTTTAGATAATATAGCAACATTAAAAATAAATTGTAAAGAGTGTACTTTTGTTTACAAGGTTTATTGTTTTATTAAAGTTTGACCAACTATATGTATTGTTTCATTTTGTTTTAAATTAAAGGGCACATTGCTTGGTGAACCCTGAGGATCATGAAATATAACCTTGTTTTTAGAGCATGTTATATATATGTCATATGCTCATAAAACAGAGATCTTTTGTTGCCTACTTTTTATCGCTTTTTTACCTAAATTTCATTCTCATCCTACTTTTGCAAAGCAGCCATGAATTTAAACTTATGTATTTAATAGATATTATTGTATGAGTTGCTGTCGTCGTTGTTATGTGCCGTCGAGTCGTTTGCGACTCATAGCGACCCCATGTACAACAGGCCTAAACCCTGCTCTATCTTGTGCCAATCTCATTGCCTCTGACACACCCATCCCGATTACCCCAGTCACTGTATCAATCCACCTCATAGAGGGTCTTCCCCTTCTGCGCTGTCCCTCCACTCTGCCCAGCATGACGTCCCTCTCTAAAGACCTGTCTCTCCTTACAACATGTCCAAAGTATGTCAGGAGAAGCCCCAGAATCCTAGCCTCCAAGGAGCAGTCTGGTTTAACCCTCTCTTGGATGAATCTGTTTGTTTTCTTGGCAGTCTATGGTACATTCAATACTCTTCTCTAGCACCACAGCTCAAAGGCATCAATTCTCCTTCCATCCTCCCTAGTCATTGTCCAAATCTCTGATGCATAACAACTGATTGCAAAAACCATGACCTGTATACAGGAGTTGTACAGGACACATCACCTTCCCTTCGGAGACAGTACAAGTAAACTTAAGAGACACTGGACACAGGGAAAAAAAATCTCTCTGACAAGCTGTCAAGTCATGGGTCGGACAATGGGACATTAATTCTGAAGACATTTGGTGGAAGTGAAGTGGTATCCTCCTGGAGGCTGGAGCTGGGAAATAAGTGGGTCAAGGCACTGGGCTAAGGGCAGGGACTACACTGTAACTTATGGTCAACTCCAAAATGAGGTATTTATCTTTCACTACTCCACAAATTGCTGTCTGTCAGATACTCCTCTAAGTCTAAACATTCAGATTAAGACAGACTAGGAAGAAGGATTGGCCATCCACTTCTGAAATGGCAGGCCTCTGAAAACCCTATGTATGTATAAGATTGTAGCCTATAAAATTTAGTGTTTGAAAGAAAAGGATGTACGATGTTAGATCTATGTTAATATTTTGATTTTGTAAGGAAGCTCTGGTGTCCTGGTGGGTACTACCCCAAAGTGATGTCTCTCTGACAGTTCAAATCTACCAGTGGTTCCTTGGGGGAAAAGATGGCTAATCTGTTCCTTGTTATTTACAGTCTACAAAAACTTCCTTCAGTGTCAGCTCCAAGCTGATTCCAACTCGACAGCAATGAGCTGAGTGTGTTTGCTGTATTTTATAATTCTAATTTTTTTTCACCTATGTATCAGTTAAAAACATTGTTTAGATCTGCACACATTCACTGTAATTAAATTTTTTTCTTCATACTGATGTAAAACATTCATGGATCAGTGTTTCTTGTTTATCACTGCTGTAATGGCTTGCATGTTATAAAAATTATTCTGTATGTATTTCAAGTAACATCAGGTTACCCGTGGTGAATTAGTTTTATTGGAGCTTAGCAGTTTTGAGATTAAGAGGAACTAGGAAGAAAGACTTGGCTGATGCATTTTGAAAATTGGCCAATGAAAACGCTATGAATTGCAGTACAATATTGTATATATAGCATCAGAACAGAACACAAGCTTTGTAGGTTGGGAAAAACTTAAATGCACAGTGACCACATGATAGTGAACATTGTGGAAATGATGCAGGACAAGACTACATTTGTTTTTTGTATATAGATAGAGTCACCATAACAACAATTATAGGAATAGATTCCAAAAGTTTCCCTATTCTGCTATTTTAAATAATAGTACGTGAATACTGAACTTTATGGACCCTTATGAGAGCATATGTCAGCGAAATACCTAAGAACAGAACTAATATCACCTGAATTCATTAAATATCGCCAGTCTGCTTTCTAATATACTCTTACAAGTTTACATTTCCATAATTGTATTTTAGCATTTCTATCTACAATCTCAAGAGTACTTAGTATTATCCATTTTTCTCACATTTGCTATTCCACTGAGTGTAAAGTAATTTGTCATATTAGTTATTTTCTTACTTTGCACTTCTCTAATAACTACTGAGTTTAAACATCTATTGATATGCTGAAGAGCCTTCCACATTTCCTTTCTCTGCCTTTTATCTACCTGCTTTGCCTATTTTTCCCTTTAATCCTTCATGATGAGATATTAGAGGTGTTTTTATAGTCTACATATTAAAAGCTTTGTCAATTTTAGACATTGAAAATAGTCTTTAACCTTCTATAATAATCTGTCAAATATGTCTATGAAATTCTTTTTGCAATAGGTAGCATTAATTTTTATGTAGTCAGATCCATCTATTTTTAGCCTTATAACTATCACTTTACATCTTAACACGTTTCTTCTCGCCTTCAGATCTGAAAAGTATCTACATTTAAGGAAAGTGATTTGGCAAAGACTCTGATAATCATGTGGTAGTTTTAAAAAATGTATTCTCATATTTTTATTTCATGATTTTGTACAAATAAGTTGATGTATTAATATTTATAAATAAAAACACTTCTACTCTTGTAAAAATATAATGCAAAATTTTTCAATAAGAATAGTTTTTAAAATATGCTAACAAATCATGTGCACTAAAAAATATTGAGTATTCTCCATATGTGTAGATATGTTCTAATCAGATCTTCTTAATCATCATCCAAGCAAATAGTCTGAAGGATATTTCAGACCACTTGGGTGGCCTAATGGGTAAAGAGGTGTGCTGCCAACACAAAAGCAGATGGTTTGAACATACAAAGCTTCTCTGAGAGAAAAACATAGGCTCTCTTCTTCCTTGTAATTGACAGTTTTTCAAAACTTACTGCAGGGCAATAAGTAAGTGAGTGAATTCACAGGCAAGTTGAGGAACGAGTCAGAGACATTTACTTAAGAAGAAAAAAATATATCCTTTATTAGTTGCTATATTGGCTTTTCAATACTTAAATTGATGTTTGAATGATTCTCAAGTTGTTTTAATTGTTATGTGCTGTCGAGTCAACTATGCTTCTTAGCGACCCTATGTACAATAGCTCTGAACTCTATCTGGAGCCAATTTCATTGTCTCTGACACACCTATCACCATACCCCAGACACTGAATCGATCCATCTCATTCAGGGTCTTCCTCTTTTGCATTGTTCCTCCACCCACCCAAGCATGATATCCCTCTCCAAGGATTGGTTTTTCCTGGCAACATGCCCAAAGAATGTCAGACTGAACCTCAAAATCCTTACCTCCAAGAATCAGCTTGGTTTCACCCTCTCCAAGACATATCTGTTAGTTCTTGTGGAAGTCCTTGCTACATTCAATACACAAAGCCATACATATTCTCTCTAAATGTCAGTCTTCTTTCTAGTTCTCAGGCAAAATTTCTTTGACTGTAAGTCCAATGAACCCCTAACTAGAGCTTCTTACTTTATGATTCATGAAAAATATTTTTCCTGCACTTTTCTCAACTCTACCTCCACATCTCTACCGAATGTGCTAATCTGTTCCCACTCTGTCTGTCCCAAATCTCCTATGTACAATTTTTCAATTATATGCTTGTAAAGATATATCACCCATTTTCCCTGTTCCAAACTAAATTTACCAGAATCATATATGTAACCACCTAGCTACTGTGTTTTCTAAAAACTCTCTAGAGACACTATTTATATATTATCTATTTATTATCATTTCCCCTTGTCTCTCTCTCTCACACACACACACACACACACACACACACATCCCATCTTTCCTTTTCTTCTTTTTCCTCTGCATTAAATTTTTGTCCCAGTCTGGTTGAGGACCCATCAGAATTTTAGGTAAAATGTTTATCAAACGGAATTTGTGAGAGAATTCTCTTCCCTCATTCCAGAAACAGAATCATTGTTAGGTGTTTTCTGGTTGACTCCAACTAATGTAGAAACCTATGACAAAACAGAACACTGCCCGGTTCTGTGTCAGCCTCACAATCACCTCTGTGCTTGAGTGATTACTGAATACAGGGGGTTAAAGCTAGCTGCTGAGATATTTCCTTGAAGTTAAAAGACGATAGTAGGGAGCAATATGAATTAATAAAATGTAATATAAAATATTTCAGATTGTGAAGTCTATATAACTTTCTTACACCTACAGAGACATACTCAACCCTAAAATTCATCATTAATACATCTGTACAATTTAAAAAGCATTATTTCAAATACAAATTATAATCATAAGTCCTTTTTGAAACTAATTTTTTATTTTTTTAAATTGACTGGTCTTAATCCATATTGCTTAAATAAGAAAGAGAGATCTAGATCGAGAGAGAGGGAGGGAGGGAGGGAGGGAGGGAAAGAAGAAGGGAGGAAGGAAGGAAGGAAGGAAGGAAGGAAGGAAGGAAGGAAGGAAGGAAGGAAGGAAGGAAAGGAAGGAGGAAAGAAGGAAGGAAGGGAGGGAGGAAGGGAAGGCAAGTCCCAGATGATGATGCTTTAGTTCTTGAGACGTTTTCATTTTTCTAGCTTGATAGTGATTAATGATCCCTGACTTTGGCTGTCTCTTATCAAGTGCCTTCAGGTCCTGATTTAGAAAGTGTAGTTTAACCTTTCTACTTTTGATCAAGGGTATGGAAAGTCTTCTGGATAGTGACAGACTACGAATGAGGATGTCTTAAACAGGAATGATAAAGACTGAAAAGTAAAATAAAGGCTTTTTAAATCTGGAACTATATGGATAGAACAGAGAAGAATTTATTTTCATAATTATAGTTAGCCAAAATTAGTGTATTTTTTGCTAATTACTTATGCAAAACTATAAGCCTGCTCAACTGAAATTTGCCTATTCACAAAGTTCAATAGATAATAGTTTATGAATGTAAATAAATTCAAAGAATTTTAGACATGAATTGATATTCTTAAAGTGAGGAAAGAATATTTATACATTTATGTATACTTGTTATTAATAAAAATGTTCTCATTTGTTATTAGTCTCAATCAAATTCCTGTTAGACTCATTACAGGTTTGGCAAACTGGAATTACTCTACTTTTTCTGGATCTTTAGTAGTTTTATTAAATTGGAAACAATGAAGGCAAAATACAGAATTCCATTCTGGTATCATTTCAGAAAGGTTACAGTAAGTTAAAAATTGTTCCTCTCACCCATTTATCCCTTTTAAATTAATTTTCAGAAAAAATCTTGAATTTCCACATTACCCTCATCACCTGGCTCCTACTCTTCTATGATCTCATTTTACACCTCTCCTCAGCTTCTTAATTCCTCAGGAAATCATTGAATCATTACCAAATCTTGGCAAACTATTTCATTCCTCCAACCTCTTCTATGAAATTTCAGTTTTCTTTCTTACCCAATGTGATATCTGATTTCCCCCTGAAAACTCTGCATTGCTTGCTGATGTCCTGTTTACAGGAAGCTGCTTTCTCTCCCAGAACTTCAAAGCATGTGTCTTACAGTTGTCCTCTTCACTCATGTTTCCTCCTCTAGCAAATGCCCTTTGTCCTCCATGAGAACATTTAGTTTTGAATCTCAAGTCAACTGATTATGTAGTACTTTGGGTAACTCCTTGTTAGAATGGCCCTAAACTAGCCCTTGAGATTTATTTGCCAAATGGTAGAATTACAGCCATAACATAAGCAAAGAATAGCTAATTGAGGACTTGCTGCCTCACAATATTTATTGGAATTGTGCAGCCACTAGCAGACAGAAGAGTCCCTCATGTTGCATAACAAAAGATTCTAGGTTAAGTGATTTCCATTGCTCGTGCAGGCCTTCCTCCTACATCCATCCTATAGCAATCACTTCTAGCCAAGTCAACCCAGCCCATAAAACCTCCTAGCTATCTCACAGATTATTAGAATTGATATATATTTGTTGACTTAATACACTAAAGAAAGAAGAGACAGTATGGGGATTAGCAGTTTCAGAATATAAGTTGCATTTTAGCAATCTAATTGTACATCTCCTATACAAGTCTCTGGGGAGTTCAGTGGCTTAGTCCATAGAGAGTTGTGCTTTTAGAGAGTTCTGATGGCTCAGTGATAAAAGTTTCTCTGGGAACTCAAAAGTAAGAAATTCAAATCCACCAGCTTCTCCATGGAAGAATGATGGGTATTCTTTTCCCATGTGATTTACTACTTCTGAGAATGTGCTGGAGGGTCAGCTATGAGTTAGTTCTGACTCTAAAGTAGTCAACAGTAACATACCAGTAACATGCCAGTCTGTAGGGAGCTCAGTGATAGAGCCTATAGAGAGTTATGCTTCTAATCCAAAGGATAATCACCTCTGGCAGTTGTCTACCAAAGTCTGGCAAAACCTATAGTGGATCCTTGGAAGAAAGAGAAACAACTTTTTCACATCCTCATATCTATATTTCCCCCTCCGCAGTATCGCAATTTACAGACTCCAAACAAAAAATGTGATAAGCAAAATAGAGATTGAACAAAAAGCAATCCGGACTCACTAAAATTCTTCATATGTTTTATGGAAGTCACATCCTGTGATGAAATATTTCCTCAACTGATTGTCCACTGACAGCAAATTCCATTAAGGGAATGACAACACCACAAACTTCAAGGGAAAAATTGTGGGCAATAGACAAAGAGGATCACAGACACTCAGCTTGATGTACAACCCTAACCGTAACACACTGAGCCGTGAAAAGGGTAAAGACTGGTCTTTTCTAGAAGGCTCAAATATTTAGAAAGTTTTAAAATATCTTTCTCGTTAGTTGCTATTAGTTCCAATGGAGACCATCCAACATGAGGAGCCCATGTTTGCAGAAAAGAGAACTGCTTCCATAGAGTTTTCAAGGCTATGGTCTTCAGAAGTAGATTGTCAGGCCTATTTTTCAGGTGTTTGTGGATGGAGTAAAACCAACAACCTAAAGGCTCCATTGTGTCTCCATACCTATTCAATCTGTATACTGAGCAAATTATCCAAGAAGTTGGACTCCATGAAGAGGAATGTGGCATCAGGATCAGAGAGAGACTCATCAATAACCTGTGTTATGCAGACGACACAATCTCCCTTGCTGAGAGTGAGAAGAACTTGAAGCACTTGTTGCATAAGATCAAAATATCCAGCCTTCAGTATGAATTGAATCTCAATATCAAGTAAATAAAGATGCTTACCACTGGACCAATAGGCAGTGTCATGATGGAGCAAGAGGAGATTAAAACTTCAACAGTTCATTTTACTTGGATCCACAATAAATGTCTTTAGTACCAGCAGTCAGGAAATAAGGAGATGCATTGCACTGGGAAAATCTGCAGTTAGGGACTTCTCCAAACTATTGAATATTAATGATGTCAGTTTGAGGACTGAGGTGCATCTGATTCAGGACATAGTCTTTCGGATTACTTGCTATGCATCTGAGAGCTAGACAATGAATAAAGACGACAGGAAGAGAATAGATGCCTTTGAGCTATGGTGTTGGAGAAGAGCACTGAACATCCCATGACGCCCAGGAGAACAAATGGATATGTCATGGAGGGAGTGCAGCCACAGTGCTGTTTGGTTGCAAGAATGATAAGGCTTAAACTCACATACTTAGGGCATGTTGTTAGAAGGAGCTACTCCTTGGAGAGGGACAAGATGTTGGTAAGGGTGGAGGGTCAACAAAGAAGAAGAAGACCCTCAATGAGGTGGATTGACATGGTAACTGCTGTAATGGGCTCTTGTGTGTCACGAAGTGTGATAATGGCACAGGATAGAACATGATTTAGATCTTTTGTTCATAGGGTCACTATCAACTGTACTCGACTCAATGGCACCTAACAACAACAACAAGGACATCATTATTCTGGCTCAAATTCACATATCTTTTCATATGGACATTTTAATAATTGTTATCAAATATTTCTCTATCATGTTGTTGTTGTTGTTATGTGCCATCGAGTTGCCTGCAACTAATAGCGACTCTATGTACAACAGCCCTAAACTCTGCTCTGTCCTGTGCCAATCGCATTGTCTCTGACACTCCCATCCCAATTATCCCAGTCACTGAATCAATACACCTCATAGAGGGCCTTCCTCTCCTGCACTGTCCCTCCACCCTCCCAAGCATGATGTCCCTCTCCAAGGACCGGTCTCTCCTCACAACATGTCCAGAGTATGTTAGACGGAGCCTCAGAATCCTTGCCTCCAAGGAGCCACCTGGTTTAACCCTTTCCAGGACAAATCTGTTTGCTTTCCTAGCAGTCCATGGTATTCTCAGTACTCTTCTCCAGCACCACAGCTCAAAGACATCAATTCTCCTTCTATCCTCCTTGGTCATTGTCCAACTCTCTGATGCATAACAAGTGATTGCAAAGACCATAGCCTGTATCAGATGCACCTTAGTCTCCAGAGAGACACCATTGCTCTTCAATACTTTGGAGAGGTCCCTAACAGCAGACTTTCCCATGGCAATGTGCCTTTCAATTTCCTGGCTGCTGGTGCCAAGACTGTTGACTACAGAGCCAGGCAAACTAAAGCTGTGTACAATCTCAATCTCTTCACCATCCATCCTGATGCTGCCAATTGGTCCAGTAGTGAGAATCTTTGTCTTCTTGACATTGAGCCTCAATCCATATTGTAGGCTGCAGTCCTTGACGCTCTACAGCAGGCGTTTCAGGTCCTCTTCAGTTTCAGCAAGCAGGGTTGTGTCATCTGCATAACGCAGATTGTTGATAAATTGTCCACCAATCTTGACCCCACATTTCTCCTCCAAAAACGACTGGAACAACACATCAACAGAGAACTACCAGAAGTCCAGGCTGGTTTAGAAGGGGTCGTGGTACTAGAGATATTGTAGCTGAAGTTAGATGGATCTTGGCTGAAAGCAGGGAATACCAGAGGAATGTCTATCTGTGTTTCATTGACTATGCAAAGGCATTTGACTGTGTAGATCATAACAAACTATGGCTGACTCTGAGAAGAATGGGAATCCCAGAACACTTGATCGTTCTAATGCAAAACTTATACTTGGACCAGAGGCAGTCGTCAGAACAGAGCAAGGGAACACTGCATGGTTCAAAATTGGGAAGGGCGTACGCCAGGGATGCATCCTATCTCCATACCTTTTCAACCTATATGCAGAACAAATTATCCGGGAGGCTGGGCTCTATGAGGAGAAATGTGGGGTCAAGATTTCTCTATCATAGACAGAATTAAACGTATAATCAGTTCTCCTCCTTCCAACTTATGCTATTAACATTAATTATTACAAAAATTGTAGCCTTTTATTGTTGTTATCGTTAGGTGCCATTGAGTCATGTACGACTCACAGAAACCCTATAAACAACAGATCTAAATACTGCACCATCTTCATTGTCTCTGAAGTACTTGAGTCACTGCTGAAGCGACTGTGTCATATCACCTGGTTGAGAGGCGTTCTTTCTTTTGCTGATCCTCCACATATCCAAATGTGTTGTCCCTGTCCAACGGATAGCCTCTTCTAGCAACATGCTCAAAATAGGTGTGATTAAGCTTTGTCATCCTTGCCTCTAAGGAACCTCCTGGCTCCACTTTCTTCTAGACATATCTGTTTGCTCTTTTATTGGGCCATGGAATATTCAGTATTTTCCTCCAATACTACAACACAAAGGATGCTCAATCATGAGTGAGGTAAATGATAGTTAATCAGATTATTAGAGTTCAAGAACTGTCGCACTGTTTAGTTTATTTATCTGAGCATAAAATAAGCAAAGCAAAACAGATTATTTTTGTAATTTCACTGACCTTTGATAAGTTATTGACCCTCTCCTTCAATTCATATGTGCAGCCAACTATCATAGCCATATCTGGTAAGCTTATAGTAACATTGGCATGGAAAATATCTGTCTGCTATGGTTGAACATTTCCTAACTTGCTTGCAGCTGAGTGGGACAATGTGGCTAGATTTTTCCAATTAATTATGATCCTATGTATCATGGGTCAATTCCAGCCAAGTCACTTAAAACCTGGTGTGCTTTCTGTAATAAATTCATTATTTCAGTAATGTCAAAAGATTTATCCCAATGATGAAGAGAGCTGAGGTCCTTGTGATTGAATATAAACAGGTCTACCAGTCAGTTTAAGACTTTCTGTACATGTGGAATCCTCAGGCATCAACTATCGTTAGTCACCTTGACTAATGAAATTATCATTTGAAATATAATTTCATAAGTAAAATGTATTTATTTTTGGAGTAATTTCATCAAAGAAATATTGACAACCAATGTGATTAAAATTTGACATGAACCTTAACTTTGAACTTGAGTTCATCATAGAGTGATTGTGACTGATGAGGTTGCTTCTTTATTTATTACAGCCTCAGATACCTGACAAAGGGTCACCATAAGTGCAAATAAACTTAATGGCAATAGGTCTTAGTTTTCCTAAAAGAACAGTGTGTAATATGGTAAAATTCATCAAATAAATTTCCCTTTAACAAATTAGCAATCAAGATTATCTATGTATCTCTAAGGATAATATTTGGTTGGGTTTTTTTTAAAACACTTCATTAATAATTTTCACTGTTTATTTTAATGGCTAACACTTAAGCAGGGGTGAACCAGAAAAACCATGAATAATGTATGTCACAAATTTATGGTGTGTAAGATGGACAGTAGTGAATGAGTTCAGGGATAGTTAATCAGATTACTAGCACTAAAGAACTGTTGTATTGGTTAGTTTAATTATTTATATGAGCAATGCTATTTAATGAAGTTACATTTAAATGTCTTTGCTTTTTTCCAAATGCCCTGTACAAATGAAGTACTGTGACCTACATGTCCTGGGGAATCTTAGTTCATGCAATTGTAGTTCTCTATTAAGTCTGAGTTTCCTATCTTAGAAACGTATGTATTCTAAAGGTCACCTTTATGGAAAGCAGGAGTTGAAAAGGTTGCATAAAATTTTCCAAAAGGAGAGTCTTATGTATGCAGAAAATATTAACATAAGGATAAGAAAGTAATGGTGATTTTTAAAAGGACATATTTCTTTTAAGTAGAAGAAATCCATTTTCATAGGAAGGCAGTCTTGCTTGGAAACATACAGGCAAATTTAAACTACTTTAACATTATTGCATAATTTGCTAAATAATTTGACCAGCATTTTGTTAAAAACAATGATAAGAAGAAAATAATGTATTAGCAAAAAATCCTTGAAATTGTATTGCTAAGTAACTGGAAAGTGGATTTAGGGCTTTTGTGTTTTTTCAGCATCACCAATTGCTAATAATTACAATACAAAATAAAGTATACTAACCATGCAGAGAAATAAATATTTCCAAAACACAAGTGCACAGTTAAAGCATTATGTCTTTGATTGGAAAATCATCCATCTTGTAAATATCATAAAATGAGAAACCTTCTAAGTATACCATCATCTAGCAGCACTACTATTCTGATTAGCAAAATGCTGGAATTCATTCTTCTAGAAGTGAAAAGAACTTTATTAAATGCAAACTAAGCTTCTAGGTGGTAAAATAACAGTGGAAAACATTAATACTCAAAGAGTTTAGGTTGATGTTCTGTTTCTTGAATACCCTCAAAACAGAGATTAAAAAAATGGTCTGTATTAATATAGGTCACATCCTTTATTAGCATTTTATAAGTAGAATCTAATATAATACAATTAGCAGTTTTGTGAAGTAGATAATGTTGATATTTCCCTTTACAGATAAGAAAAATGAAGACATTTGATCTCAGATCACCCTAATTACAAAGTTATGCTTTTAACTATAACACCACGATTTCATGGTCCTACAGCAGAGGGTCTGGTGGTGTGACGTGTACTGAACTGTGCTATTAACAGCTATTAACACAAAGGTGCTGCCTCTCAGACAGTTCTAATCCACCAGAGGTTGTACAGGGGAGAGATCACTTATCTTTTCCCTTGCAGCAGAGGGTCTGGTGGTGCGACGTGTACTGAACTGTGCTATTAACACAAAGGTGCTGCCTCTCAGACAGTTCTAATCCACCAGAGGTTGTACAGGGGAAAGATCACTTATCTTTTCCCTTGCAATTTACAGCCTTGTGAAATCCAACCCACTGAAGTATCAGCTATGTAATTAGTTCAGATTTTAAGACAATGGCTGGGACTGACAGGTTGGGTGATTTGCAGCCTGCAGGGCTGAGAATTGTATCAACTGTACCACTACTGATTTAGTAATGTCTTTAATAATTAAGCAAAACCAAACTTTGGTTGCAAAGTATTTCCTTATCCTTATCTGATTATTAAATCATGAGTTCTTTGATAGCCCTTAAGATCATTACAAAGAATAAGCTTAGGGCTAGAATAAATTGATTCTGATGACTCAGAAAAAATTGGAATGGACTTTTCCAGGAAGGGGCACTTTGGGTCCTGAGATGATAAAGGACTAGAAAGAGAAAAGTAAGACCAACAAGATTCCTAAGGGATATCAGCAGGAGAGTAAAGTTTGCATTTCCCAGCTTATTTTTCCTTCCTCATCTAATAACTCGCCACCTATCATATATGGAATCTTGTGATGGTTGGGGGAAAAAGAAGCTCAGTGAAGACCTTGGCTAATAGAATAAAGACCCTAAAAACATTATATCACAGTTTAGTCTTTGATAATACTAGGTTTTAAATGCTTCAAGTTAGATTTGAAAAACCATTTGTCTATTTCTAAATTTGAAAAAAAGAAAAAAGGTAACAGTCTTTTGCTGCTGAAACAGTTCACAACTCATGGAAACCCCATATGTTACTCAGTGGAACTACCTAAAGCCTTCTTTCCCCTGAAATCTGCAAGCCCTGGGAGGTTCTGTATTCTATTTATTGTCCCAGGATTCTACTGAGCGCATACCTTTCAATAAAGTGCATGGAAACTAAGTTAATTTCTAATGCAACTGGGGATGGAGGTAGGAGCACCTCTAATGTAATTGTTTGCTGCCAAGAAGAGACAAGCTAATTGATCCCTGCCTAGTCGGAGAGAGGTTTACCAAAATTGTATCTAAAACTCTTAGGTGTGCACCAACAGAGCTGACTTTATTATAACAGTGCTGTCATTACTAAAGCCATTAAAACTCTAGATGTGTGTGTGTGTGTGTGTGTGTGTGTGTGTGTGTGTGTGTGTGTGTGTGTTTCTGTTCAGATGAAGAAATGAAAGTTTAGGAATTTAAGTTGCTTGCCAAATTACATATCTATTAATGACAACACCAAATTTAGACTCAAGAATTTCCAAACTCTACTTTTGAATCAAGAATTACCTATATTTTGTTTTAGCCTTAGGTTTCCAATCCCCTTCCCTTCAACAAACTTCAATAGTAATTGAGTTGCAAACAGAACTAGATCAATAGCTCCTAGACACTTTAACCTCTACCTACCCATGTTAACAAGTTCTTTCCCTCTCATTCTCAACTATAGGCAGTGATTAATGTGGATTTCGATTGACTCCTTTATATCCTCGGCTTAGATTCATAATGGAACTGTCAGTCAATAACACAGTATTTCATGGTCACATTCTAACCGAAAAATTTCTTTTCTGACTGTTAGTGTGTCTGAAAAGATGCAATTTTCGACTCCAAAATGTATGTTCAGTGCTATTTACTACATATAATTAGTTCTGAAGTCATAGATATCCAGTGATATTTTCTCCTAAAAACAGCCCTCTGTGTGTGTGTGTGTGTGTGTGTGTGTGTGTGTGTGTCTGTGTCTCTGTGTGTGTGTGTCATGAATACTGATTCATAGTTACTGATCTGTGCAAGAAATTACTTCCAGGGATTAAACAAGACTCATTAAAGTACTTGGGTTTGAGTAAGTGTTTTTGAGGATTGAGCCCAAGAAAAAAAATGTAACATTTCTGCATATTATTTCTAATTATATGAATAAATGAGATAGAACTGAAGAGGTTATTAACTTATCTTCTACATTCTCAAGTGTAATGGGAAGACAGAAAACATCTTCTAAAGGAACACAAAAAGAATTGTATCCAGCTTACTTTGGCCACTGGTACACTGCACATTTTATATTTCAATTACAATTTTTAATTAAACAATTTTAACTGTTGTAAGAATACTTAACAACTAACTTAATCATACAACCTCCAAATAGAATGAGTATTTAGTAAGAGGTAATGAACTTGATTAATAACAAGATTCTGATCAAAAGATATGATAATATATTTAAATTGGAATTAGGTTGACATTATGTGCATGTAAAATGGTAACTCATCTATTTGGAAGCAGTTTAAATCTAGATATGAAAATGCACTTAATATTTCACTATCCATAACTTGTATAAATTGGAGGTATTTTGAATTTTAATTTTAAATCATTTTAAGACATAAAAAGTAAATTGTGTTTTCGATATTTGTAGACTAGAGAGCAATATGTAATTAGGTATTAAAGATGAGTTTTGATGTGTTATAATGGTGTGTTTTTAGTAAGTATTTACCTATGATGATTGTTTTGAACTTTCTTTGAGATGTGTCATAATAGACTAATCTTTTCTTCTGAGAACTTTAGAGTCTCTCTCATTTTTTCATTTAGTGAATATTGACAGCTTTTACTTTAAAAATCAGTCTGATATACTCAAAATCTGTTGTTGAGTCAGGGTCCAAGTCTAGTGCCCTCTCCAAGAATGACTGATCTCACCTTGTAACATGTCCAAAGTATGTCAGATGAAGCTTCAGAATCCTTGCCTACAAGGAGCAGCCTGGCTTCACCCTCTCCAGGATGAACTTGTTCTCCTAGCAGTCCATCGTATGTTCAATACTCTTCTCTAGAACCACAGTTTAAAGAATCAACTCTCCTTCTATCATCCCTAGTCATTGTCCAGGTTCTCTGATGCATAGCAAGTAATTGCAAAGATTATGGCCTGTATCAGGCTCACCTTAGTCTCCAGATGGACATTGTTGCTCTTCAGTACTTTGGAAAGGTCTCTGACAGCAGACATTCCCAATGCAATTTGTCTTACTTTCTTGGCTGCTGGTACTAAGAGTGTTGATTGTAGAGCCAAGCAACCTGAAGCTGTCAACAACGTTAATCTCTTCACCATCTATCATTATGGTGCCAATTGCCTCAGTGGTGAGAATCTTTGTTTCACTGATGTTGAGCTTCAATCCATATTGAAGGCTGCAGTCCTTGATCTTCTGCAGCAAACACTTCAGGTCCTCTGGTTGTATATAACAGGTCTGAACCTGTCTTATCTTGTGCCATTCTTATCATCTCTGACATTCTTGAGCCCATTCCCACAGCCACTGTGTCAATGCATCTCACTGAGGATGCTTACTTTTTGCTGACCCTCCACTTTTCACAAGCCCATATAATCTACATTTGAACTCCTCTGGACAACTTTCTGAAGTCCCCTCCTTGGGATTTATAGGTATCCAAAAAAGCCCAGCTTGACAGAGAATGTGATCTTCTCTTGCAAAACAGTACTGAACATCTCAGGATGAAACCTACCCAGCTGCTTGAAGATCTTATTTAAATAATAAAAAAAAAAATATCAAACTAACTGCCACTGTGTGAATTATAGCTACAGTATTCTGACTCTGTAGGACAGAGAAGAGCTACCCACTAGGTTACTAAGGTTGTATGTCTTCATGGAAGCTGACTACTTCATTTTTCTCCTGTGATGGTTTGGTGGATTAGAACTGCTGACTTCTTAATTCCCTGTCAAATTCTTTAACAATCATGCCACTAGAGTTCATTGACAAGATGAAAGGCCTCTTTCATAAAACTGCAGTATTTGGGAGAGAAGACTGAGTACAGAATAAACCTGAGGTTTAAAGAATGAAAACCCAGATTAACAGTAACTCCAACAGCACAATTTCTTACCAAATAAGACAACACTTTCTCTGAGTGACACAACTTCTGGCATAGTGAAATGGAATCTTTTACTTCCTCATCTGACCTAATGCTAGTATTGTCATCTTCTGAGATCAGCTCTGTCAGAGCATATGAATTTCACCCTCAACCTAGGAACCATTCAATGAAATTTACAAATACTTGTTTCACTACCATTTAATTTTCTTTCTTCCTCTCTCTCTCTTTCTCAATCTCCCTCCCTCCACAATCCCCACTCTTTCTCATTGCCATGCAGCCTCATAGATGACCCTCCATTGGATTTCAGAGGCTCTAAATTTTGGATGACCTGGTGGTAAGAAGCTGTTCTACAATCCCAAAGGCACATGGCTCGAATCCACCAGCTGCTCCTCAGGCAAAGGATGAGCCACCTCCTCCTGAGTGACTTACTGCCTCTGAAAACCCCTGGAAAGGTTTGGGGTTGGTAATCGCTTAAAAGTACTCAACAACAAGAACAAATTGCATGAGAGGACACTGTCCATCTTTCTCCCATGGAACTGCTAGTGAATTTGAACCCCCAGAGAGGCCAGCTTTGGAAGCAGTGCAAGTCTCTACTGCCTATAAAACTTCCTTACTAGGGCTTCCCTCACTCATTGTATCAGAGGCAAAAACTTACTGAATTCTCAGTAGATTTTCAGAGTCTGCAATTCACACTAAAAGGCATTGTTCATTTTCTCCCACAGAGTCACTGGTGGATTTGACCTTCCTGAGAGGTGCCAGTTCGAGGTTAGCAGCACAGTTCCCTGTGGACTATGCTAACAGTGGAGTGTGTCTGGTATCCACAGTTTGTAGATAGCTGCTAACATATAGGTTTGCTGCTTGAAGCCAAGCATTAGCTGTGCAGAAGAAATCCTGGCAAACAATGTCGCTAAAGGTTACAGACCAGCAAAGCAGACAGAGGAGTTCTACTCCATCATATGCGTTTCTGTGTGTCAGAGTTCATCTTGATAATCACTAACAACAGATATGCAGAGATGCTACGGGATAAGTAGTTTTTTTGAGGCCTTTGGGCAAGTTGAGGGGAATATTTTAAAATTAGTCTAATAAGATGAAAAATTCTCAGGAGTGTCAAATCTTCAAAAGAAATGGAAGAGACTCAGAAGTTGTCAGCACTGATCACAGCAGGCCTTCTTTTATCACCTTTTGATGCAAGTTTATTTGCGCAAAAGCACACCTGATTGTACCAGTCCTTGCCTTCTGCCCAACACTCAAACACTGTTCGGGATAAATTAGAAATATTTTTTCCCATCAGATAAAGTCTCTAAGATAATAAGTCGAAGGAGCTTGACAAACTATATTTTATCGTTCCAACCAGTTCAAACTCTTTATTGAGCCTGAGCCTTAATGGAAATAGAAAAATTTAAGGACCACAGGCCACGTATGGGAAACCACATAAGACAGAATACTTCATATTGATTTGCTTTGATTTTCTGCTGTAGGTCACTAGTATATCATCATATAATCATCTAGTTTCCTGGAATAAAGAATAATCTTTCTACTTAATCATTTGATTCAATCATTGGTGCTTTTAGCTTTCAGATCTAAAAGTTTCCTGCTTTTATTTTCTCTATGGCTCTACTCATTTTCTGTTGGAAATACCATTTATTTTCTACAAGGGGACATAAGCAATATTAGTTCATTTTCTTCTCTTCTTCTCAGTATTGGGATCCTCAGCATTGTCCACTTGATTCAACTCATGCTGAAGTTAATTCACTTACGCATTAAATTCATTGACATGGAATTGGAATCGACTTATATCTGACGCTCCATTTTCTGCTGCTCTAAATTTCAGGGGAGGAAGCCAGCTGCTGGTGGATTTTAACCACCAGAGAAACACAGCTTTTGGATTAGCAACTCAACTACCTAGTGTTAAGCTGCCTGAAAGTGTATTGCTCTGCTAACCAAATGCCACACCTTTCTGGCAGTTTGAACCCCTAACTGACTCAGTGAGACAGAGATGGGCTTTCTCCCTCCACCAGGCAATTTCTAGCCTCTGAGACACACTGGAGGTCCAGCTATGAGCCAGTTCCCACTTGACATCCATGTGAAAGTAAAAATTTTCCTAATGCCCTTTAATGATCTTTCCAACTAATAAGTGTTCTGCTTATTGCTTTTGGGTGCTATCAAGTAATTTCTGATGCATAGCAAAGCTGTTACTGAAGAGCAGCTCCCAAGGGTTTTATTTTATTTTACTTACAATCTTTAGGGGAGTAGACCAAGAGAGCTTTCTCCCACAGAACCACTGGCAGGTTTAACCTTTAGGCTTACAGTTGATGTTTTACCACGCAATCAGAACTGACCCATAGCAGGTTTTCAGAGGCAGTAAATCACACAGCAAGAGACTACCCATCCTTCTCTCATAGGGCAGATAATGAATTTGAACCATGTGCCTATGGAACTGCAGCACAGCTTGTCACCATCAGCACCAGTCATCCCCTAGTCTGCCTACAATTAGCCACCTTAACTGTTCAGTCCAGCAGGGTCCTTTAGTTTTCACTTGATAGCAAGGGAAATATATATATTTGTTGTTGTTGTTACATGTCGTTGAGTCGCCTGAGACCATAGTGACCCTAGGTACAACAGCCCCTAAAACCTGCTCTATCTTGTGCCAATCTCACTGTCTCCCACACACCTATACCCATTACCCCAATCATTGAATCAATCCACCTCATAGAAGGTTTCCTCTCCTGCACTGTCCCTCCATCCTCCCAAGCATGACATCCTTCTCTAAGAATTGGTCCCTCCTTGCAACATGTGCAAAGTATGTCAGATGAAGCTTCAAAATCTTTGCCTCCAAGGAGTAGCCTCATTTAGCTCTCTCCTGAATGAACCTGCTCATTTTCATAGCAGTCCATGGTATATTCAACATTCTTCTCCAACACCACAGCTCAAAAGCATCAATTCTCCTGCCATCCTCCCTAGTTATTGTTCAGCTCTCTGATGCATAGCAAGGTATTACAAAGACCATGGCCTTTAACAGAGGCACCTTAGTCTCCATAGTGACAACATTGCTCTGCAGTACTCTGGAGAGGTCCCTAACAGCAGACTTTCCCATTGCAATGTGTCTTTTGATTTCCTGGTTGCTGGTGCCAAGAGTGTTGACTGTAGAGCCAAGGAAACTAAAACTGTTAACAATCTCAATCTCTTCTCCATGCATCCTGATGCTGCCAAATTGGCCCAGTGGTTAGAATCTTTGTTTTCTTGATATTGAGCCTCAA
>NW_006399758.1:36447399-36453220 GCF_000299155.1 Elephantulus edwardii | reverse complement strand
ATATATATTTCCCCCTCACCAGGGATTTTAAATCCATGCCCTCGAGCCAGGCTCCACCCTTACCCTTAGTCTAAGGTTCAAGGGCCAGAGTGGTTGTGCCAATTTACAGTCTCACCAATGGTGTATGAGTGTTCCAATCTATCTATATACTTTCCAACATTTATAGCTTGCTGTCCTATTAAACTTTGCCATTGCTACTGCAGTGAGATGGTATCTCATTGTGGTTTTGCTTTGCATCTCTCTTATTGCCAGTGATTTTGACAATTTCTTCATGTGTCTGTTGCCATCCAGATGTCTTCCTCTGTGAAAAGTCTCTCCACATCTTTTGTCCATCTTGTAATTGGGCTATTAGTCTTTTTCTTGTGGAGACTCCATAGTCCTCTGTAAATTTTTGTTATGAGACCCTTGTCTGAGATGGTATTGCCAAATATTTGTTCCTACAAGGTTGGGATTCTTTTCACCTTATTGGAAAAACTTTTTGATGCACATAGGGATTTAATCTTTAGAAGATTCTTGTTCTTGGATAGGAAGACTCAATGTAGTGAAAACTATAATCCTACCAAAAGCAATCTACATGTTTAATGCAATTCCAGTACAGACACCAAATTCTGTTTTCGAGGAGATTGAAAAGTCAGTTGTTAAGTTTATTTGAAAGAAAGGAGACCCCAAATAAGAAAAGTGCTTCTGATAAACAAAAACTAAGTAGATGAGATAGCACTCACCGATCTCAAAACATCAAAAATCAACTCAAGTTGCATCAGAGACTTGGATCATAAAAGACAAAATGGGACCAAACTTAAAAGGCCTAGTCTATGATATAAAGAGGCTGACAAATACATCCAGAAATGCACAATCAAAAGATATCTTTCATCCTATTGCTTCTTAAGTGAGAAATACAGGAGGTACCAAAAGCTGGCAAATATTCCAAGAAGCAGGTATTATTTACTGCCGGAAAGATTATAAATTGTACCTAGCACTTTATAAAACTGTTTGCTGGTAATTATTAAAGTTGAACATAAGCATACCCTGTGACCTTGAAATTATTGTATATACTTTAAACCTAATGTAAATAAAGTGCCTGTGTTTTTCAAAAGACAAGAAAGTGAATTTCGCCGCAATATCATTTGTCATTGCCACAACTGAAAATATCCATTATTAGTAGAACAGATAAAGTGTATATGTTCATCACAATAACTAAAAAGAAACACAATGGCAAGCAAAGAACTGTTGTTGCATTCTGGGTTAGTGCAAGGCCTTCTTCTTCCCTTCCTGGTTGAAGAATGGAGCTAGGAGGAGATGCGGGTTAAAGGAAGGGAGAGGGAGAAGGAGAGGACTCAGCACAGAGTTTAGCAGGAAGAATATTAGCAAGGCAGGGATTTGAATGAGGAACTAGAGAGTTTATTGAGTATAGTGGGATATTGTGGTACGGTGGATTAATGTGCCCCTTCCATCCATAATCTTCAATTTTGTGAAGAAGTAGTTACTGTATGGAGAAGCTAGGATTAGGACAGTGAGCAAGCTTTACCCTATTAGCCATCTATATAATCTCATGGACTCTCAATGCTTGGTCTCTCTTGGGAAGCTTGCTCCCCTGGGACACTGTCTCCAGCTGTGTCACAACTGACAGCAAGATCCCAACCAGTCAGTCACCAGTCTCTGGAAAACCAGCCTGCTTTAACCACAGTCACATAACCCATTTCTCTGATGAATATTGAGTTTCTGTGAGACCTTCCAGTGAATCACAGAACCTAAAAGATATAGATGAGCTTGGGGAACTAAATGAAGGGAGGAACAGTTAATGTAAAAAATTATGGAGTGGTACAGCAGATTGGATGTTAGAACATTTTTACCTCTACCTTTAAATAACTAATCTGATATTAATTTTAGTAGAATAGATTGCATTGTCAGTTGGAGAGGTAGTCC
This sequence comes from Elephantulus edwardii, assembly GCF_000299155.1. NCBI lineage: Eukaryota > Metazoa > Chordata > Mammalia > Macroscelidea > Macroscelididae > Elephantulus > Elephantulus edwardii. The sequence goes on along the minus strand of NW_006399758.1, from coordinate 36,451,297 downwards.
GCTAAGGGGAGAAGATAAACCTTTCCACAGAGGAGAGGACCACATGGAGTTTTAGGGACCTGATCTTTATAAGACTTGAATAAGTATATATAAGCTAAATGAATGGTTTTCTTGAAGTGGTGGTGAATCATCTGGCAGAAGAAATGGCCAGGGAGTAAGGTGTACCTGATGTTTTGATCTAATATGGTCTACAGAGTCCCAACAAGGTGATCTCTGTAGTACTTTCAAACTGTCATAGCACCAATGAGAGTAATTTTTGTTTGTTTTCTAATGAGGGAACGGTTACTACAGGCTCACTGGCTTATCTATACATGCACGTATTACCTTGGAATAGTCATCACTGTGGTTTCTTATACAATGTCCCTTGTCTCCCCAGTTCCTGCATGGTCACCTCCAGAAAAAGTTCAAGACATTGAATTCTAATGATCAAAGATCAGACAAGTTATAGGACAACATCAAAGATATAATCCATGAAGGAAGGAAAAGGTTGTTACAAAGATAGACAAGGAAGAAAAGACCAAAATAGACAACAGAATATACTCTAAAAATTGAGAAGTCAAAACAAAGAAGTAAAAGAGCTGAATAGAAAATGTAAAAGGGACGCTCGAGAATGGAAAGAATAGAATGGAATAATACTTGGGTATTAATCTGCAAAGAACTGGAGCTGGAAATAAAAAACGGAGAACTTGCTTGACATTCCTCAAGTTGAAAGAACTGAAAAACAAATTCAAACCTAGAGTTTTAATACTGAGAGATGTTTTGGGCAATATCTTAAATGATCCAGGAAGCAAGGAATATACTGAGTCACTGTTTTAAAAAAAAAAATTATTGACACTGAAAAAGTTCAGAAAGTACCATATGAACAAAAGCCAAAGATAATGAAGGATAAAAGTTCAAGCTACACTGAAGGCATTGTTAAAAAATAAAGACCATAAACAGATGAGATACCAATTGATATGTTTCAACTAATAGATGAAGCTCTGCACATGCTCACAAGTTTATGCCAGAAATAATGGAGGACAACTACTGGAAGAAATCCATGTTTGTTCCCATTCCCAATAAAAGTCATAGAATAGAATGTGAAAATTATAAAATAATGTAATTTATATAACGTGCAAGAGAAATATTGCTGAAGATTATCCAAAATGGCAGAACAGTACATTGAGGGAGATTTGCTAGAAGTTCGAGATGGATTTAGAAAAGACCTTAGCAACAAAGATATCAATGCAGATGTCAGATGGATCCTGGCTAAATGCAGAAAATATCAGAAGAATATACATCTGTGTTTTGTTGACTATTTAAAGACATTTGACTATGTGGATCATTACAAATTATGTCTAACATTGAGAATAATGGCAATCTCATAACATGTAATTACACTCATATGAAACTAGACCAACAAGCTGTTGTCTGAGCAGAACAAGGAATCACTGTCTCACTTGTATCCTTCCTCCACACCGAGTCAAACTGTATGCTGAACAAATCATAAGAGAAACTGGACTCTATGAAAAAGAATGTGACATCAAAACAAGAGGAGACTCATCAACAATCCGTGTTATACAGATGACACTACTTTCCTGGTTGAAACTGAGGAAGATTTGAAATGTTTGCTACAGAAGATCAAAGGCTTTAATATGGATTGTATCTTAACATCAAGAAGACAAAAATGTCTCACCATTGGACAAATAACCAGCATCATGAAAGACTCAAAAGATTGTAGTTGTCAATAATTTCATCTTCTTGGATCTTACACAGTCAACAGCATTGGTACTAGTCAGGAGATGAGGAGACATATTATATTGGACATGTCTACTGTAAGGGATCTCTCTAAATTACTGAGGAACAATGTTGTCAGTTTTAAGACTAAGATGTGCCTGGTTAAAGCTATGATCTTTGCAATTACGTTCTATGTATCTGAAAGCTGGACAGAAGATAAGGATAGCAGAGAAAGAATTAATGCCTTTGAATTCTAGTGTTAAAAAGAATACACAGACATGTTTTAAAGACAGACATGTAAAAATTTGAAGACAAGAGTAAGAAAAGTAAGAGTTTGAAAGAAAGACAAGAAAGCTCCTTGGGGGCAAGGACAACAATGCTGTGTCTGACATACTTTGAACATGTTGCTAGGAGAGCCTACTTTTTGAAGAGCAATATCATGCTTGCACAGATGGAGGGTCAGTGATAGAGTGGAAGACCCTGGACACAATGGAATGACACAGTAATGACAGCAATGGGATCAAATGTGTCAAAGCTGATGAGGATGACACAGGATAGGGTCCAGAACTGTAGTTCATAAGGTCTTTATGGGTCGTACTTCACTTGATGTCACCTAATGACAACACCACCCCCCTCAGTTTTGGCCTGATAGTCTTTCTTTATCGTTGATAGGTTACTTCTCCCCAACAGTCCTGTATTTCCTCATTCCTGTGAGGTAGCTCATCTCAGGCAGAAATCTAGCCCTCACACCATTACTGTAAACAACACAACTGAATCTCACAAACACTGTTGAGTAAAAGAAATGAGATACAGATAGGTTTCCTTCATTCTCTCATTTAAACAAAGCTTAAAAGTAGGAAATGTTTGCCTAACTTGTTTTAAAAATCAGGATAGGAATCAACTTAAGAGAGAACAGTGACTGGTAGGAAAACTAAAAGATCATCTTTGCTGCTGGTAAGATTCTAGAAGTTCTAGGTATAGTAGATTGTTTTACCTTTTCTAGAAATAGATTATGTTAATTAAAACCCCTTAGGATATCCATCTAGATTTGTTTCACTTTTCTATATATCTGCTGTATTTAGGTGTGTATTATTGAATTACACTAAGGTAAGTCAAACTTGTATACTCAACAATTTAAATTTATATATACAGGACATATGTTCTTAGGATATACTCACTCAAAAGTCATTGTCAAAGAGTCACTTCCTATACTCATAGTCACTTTCTATCAGACTTCCAAAGCCTTAAATCTTATGGGAAGAAGATTGTTATCTGTTTCCCATGGGGCTACTGATATATTCAAAAGACCAGAGATATTATGTCCTGTAGAATAACAGGGCAACATACTATGCACCACTGGAGCTCATATAGGATGCCCCCCCACATTAAATACTTAGCATATTATGAATGTATCTTTCTGGTTTTATGTGAATACATGTATCATCATACTTTGCAATTATGCTTTGCTTTGCACAGTATTAATGAAAGGCTTAACTATCTTCTTTACTGTGCTTATATTTCATCTTTCTAAAATAATGATTTCTTAGCCCCTGTTTGAGTCTTTATTTTAATCCAAATTTTTCAACTTTCACTATTAACTGCATTTGTTTAGACATACTGCTATACTTTGAGTTTACATTTTTTAGATGTTCAACATTAATAAGCTAGCCTAGCATGCTACAATATGTAACGTTCTGTTAACAACAGAGTGAATATCTTAATAGTATTCACTCCATAAAATGTGTAGGATAATTTACTGATATTACATTTTTATAGTACCTAGTATAGTCCTTAGCACATAGTGTGTGCTCAACAAATGAAAGCTGTCTCTTTTCTAGCATTATTACACTTTTCATGGTTAATGTGATTTATCATATGTAGCAGGTTGCTGAAAGCATAATGCATTATAGGGATACATGATATTGAGTGCAAATTTCCCAAAGTTTATTTCTCTAAGGGGAAATTTACTATTAAGTACAAGGAGCATTAGGTATGGTCCATGCTTAGAAATGTCCCCAGAAACAACACCATATTCATAGGCATATGAGGCAGTTTTTATCAAACATATGGATTGAGGCTCAATGTCAAGAAGACAAAGATTCTTACCACTGGACCAATTGGCAGCATCAGGATGGATGGTGAAGAGATTGAGATTGTTCACAACTTTAGTCTGCTTGGCTCC
>NW_006399758.1:36442207-36443410 GCF_000299155.1 Elephantulus edwardii | reverse complement strand
ACACACACACATACATATATTGTTGCTGTTATGTGTCATCAAGTCACTTGCCACTCATAATGTCCCCAAGACAAGAGCCCTAAACCCTGCTCTATCCTGTGCCAATCTTTTTGTCTCTGACACATCTACCTCCATTACCTCAGTTACTGAATCGATCCATCTCATTGAAGATCTTTCTTATTCTGTCCGACCACCCTCCCAAACATGACTTACCTCTCCAAGGACCAGTTCCTTCTTGGAACATGTCAAATGTAAATCAAATGAAGCTTCAAGATCCTTACCTCAAAGGAGCAGCCTGGTCTCACCTTCTCTAGGACAAACCTGTTTGTTCTCCTAGCAGACCATGGTATGTTCAACACTCTTCTCTAGCACCACAGCTCAAAGGCATCTATTGTCTTTCTATAATCCTTAGTCATTGTCCAGCTCTCTGACCCATAGCAAGCAATTGCAACAACTATGGCTTGAATCTGATGCATCTTAGTCTCCAGAGTGATGTCATTGTTCTTCAGTACTCTGGTCTGGAGAGGTCCCTGATAGTTGACTGTCCCAATGCAGTTCGTCTCTTGATTTCATGGCTGTTGGTCCCACGAGTGTGGAGCCAAGTAAACTAAAACTCTAAACAATCTCAATCTCTTCATCATCCATAATGATGCTGCCAACTGGCACAGTAGTTAAAGTCTTTGTTTTCTTCATGTTGAAGACTGAAGTCCTTGACTTTCTGCAGCAAGTACTTCATGTCCTCCTCAATTTCGGCAAGCAGGGTTGTATAATCTGCATAATCCAGGTTCATGATGAATCTTTCTCCAATCCTGATGCCACATTCCTCCTCATATAGCGCAGCCTCCTGGATAATCTGTTCTGCATATAGTTGAAAAGGTATGGAGATAGAATACATCCCAGGCAGGAATCCTTCATGATTTAGAACCTTGCAGTGTCTCCTTTGTTCTGACAACTGCCTCTTGGTTCAAGTATACGTTTCACATAAGCACAATCAAATGTTCTGGGATTCCCATTCTTCTCAGAGTCAGCCACAGCTTGTTGTAATCCACACAGTCAAAAGCCTTTTGCATAGTCAAATAAACACAGATACACATTCCTCTGGTACTCTCTGCTTTCAGCCAAGATAGATGTAACATTAGCTATAATGGCTCAATGTCAAGAAGACAAAGATTCTCACCACTGGACCAATTGACAGCATCAGGA
>NW_006399758.1:36431412-36442107 GCF_000299155.1 Elephantulus edwardii | reverse complement strand
GGAGGGTGGAGGGATGGCACAAGAGGGGAAGACCCTCTATGAGGTGGATTGATTCAGTGACTGGGGTAATCGGGATGGGAGTGTCAGAGGCAGTGCGATTGGCACAGGATAGAGCAGGGTTTAGGGCGGTTGTACAAAGGGTCGCTGTGAGTCACAAAAGACTCGACGGCACATAACAACAACAGACCTCGTGGTTCCATGGAACATTTGCTGAATAGTAATTATTTAGTTGACTTGAAGAGAGAAAGAAGTAAATTGATTTTACATAGAAATTTATTGTTAGGCACTGTTGAGCCTGCTCTGAATTATACGCAGTTTACTATATTCAACAAGTAAAGCTCTCCTGCGTCCTGTACCAACCTCACAACCTCTGTTATGCTTAAACCTCTTTTTTGCAATCACTATGGCAACCCCTCTCAGATAGGATCTTCTTTGTCATTGACCTTCTATTTTCAAGTGTGATGTCCTTCTCCAGGAACTGACCCATCTTGACAACATACCTAAAATATATGAGATGAAATCTCATTTTTCTTGCTCTAAGGAATACTCCAGATGAACATCTTCCAGGTCAGATCTGTGTGTCTTTTAGGAAGTCTACAGTACATTCAATAAGCTTTATCAATACCACAATTAAAAACATAAATTTTGGGTTTTCCTTATTCATTGTGTATTAAACATTTTTTTAGAATGAAAAGGAATATATTAGAAGACAGTTCTTCTGAGAAGTCTTACTTTTTTGTTCTGCAATTCTATCATAAAATAGTGTTTTCTCAAAAAGGGAAATGTGCTATCCATCATAGCATATTCCCAGAAATGACTTAGCAAACAGTGATCATTTCTAATAGGTTCTCACCATATGACCCGTCTGACTTCTCTTGTTGATGTCTCAATCAGTTGAGAATATCTCTAAAATCAGTAGCCTATTCGTTGTTACTATGCACACACGATTTGGATGGAATAATGGCTGAGTCCTTTACAAGAAAACATCATGACTCAGGGGAAAATGAATGTTTGAAAATAAAATTTCTCTTTGAATAAATGTCTGAGAAAATATCAGCAATTATATGAAGAAAGAGAAATAAAACTTTAGTAATTAAATATGCAAGCAACTCGACGGCACATAACAACAACAGCAACAATTAAATATGAAAACTAAAAATGTATCTACAAGTATATCATTTAACGGTCAAACCAGCTGGAGAATATACTACCAACAGATATATCCCTTACAAATGGACTTTAGAATATGGTTTGACTTATAATTTAAATTACAATTTTATTAGTTTTATTTTGTACTAAGTATTCTCTTGCTCTTAAAACAGTGCCTAATATTCCTAACTTTTTGTAGTTACTCAATATTTTTAGATGAATGTACAAATAAATAAGTTTTTCATGAAATTACAGAATGCCATCACTGATAATATTCTGAGGTGACATAGGAAGGGAATATTGTTTTAATTCTTCCTTCAAAATAAAAAGATGCCTAGAGATTATGAGGCATCTTTATTGTTTACCACCAGTCCACCAGAATTCCTGATGACCTAGTGGTAAAAATTGTGCTGCCAACACAAAGGTTTGAGGTTTGAATTCTCCAGCTGACTTGCAGGGAGAAAGGTGGGTAATCTCCTCCCATGAAATTCATTGCCTCTGAAAATCCTCCAAGGGGTGATCTATGAGTTGGTTCTGACTTGACAGAACATAACAGAGATTGAGAGAATTCAGGGCCTGAACTAACAGTTAACATTAAACGTCTACTAAATTCCTTATGCTAATATGGGAAGGAAGTAGTAGGAGTAGCAGTAATTGTTGTTAAGTGCCATGGAATCAAATATGACTTATAGCAACCCTATGAACCCTGACTTATCTCAGACCATCCTTTCATCCCCAACACATCTGAAGCCATTGATATAGACACTGCATCAATCTATCTTTCAGAAGCTCTTCTTCTCCTTCACTGACCTTTCCAAGTATGATGTCCCTTTCCAAGGAATAGTCTCTCCTACCAACATATCCTTGGAAGGAGGAGTGGCATCCACTTCTGTAATAGCTTGCCTCTGGAAACCCTATGAACCTGGAGAGAGGATGAAAGACACCCAAGCATTGAGGACTCTTATTCATAGCGTTGCCATGAGTCACCTGCCACTCGGCAGCACTTAACAACAACAATAACAACCAACAATATGTGAGACAAAGCTTCACCATCCTTGCCTCTAAGGAGAACTCCAGTTGCACTTTCTCCAAGACATATCTGTTTGTCTTTTGACAGATCATACAAAATTCAGCACTCTTCTCCAATACCATAACTCAAAGACATCGATTCTTCTCTGGTCATCATTATTAATTATCCTCTCAGGTACATATCAGGTGGAAAGACTGTGCCTTTAATCAGATGTGCCTTAGTCTTGAATCGCACACAGTTTTTTATTTGGGCAGGTTCCTGACAGCAGACTTTTCAATGCTATACAACTCATGATATCCTGACTTCTGATACTGTTTGTGGATCAAAACAAGATGAAATTTTGACAATTCTAATCTTTTCTCCACCTATCATGATGTTGCCTATTGGCCCAGGGGTAAGGATTTTTGTTTTCTTGATGTTGAGATGTAATCCTTATTGAAGACTGTCATCCTTGATCCTCTGCAGCAAATGTTTCATGTCCTCCTCAGTTTCAGCAAGCAAGGTTGTGTCATCTGCATAACACAGTTTATTGATAAGTCTTCCTCAATTCTGAATGCCACACTCTTCTTCAAAAAGTCCAGCTTCTCTAATGCTTTGTTGAGCAAACATATTCAGTAGAGATGGAGAAAGGCTATATTTTAAATCACGCAGTTCTCCCTTCGTTTGTTTGGACAACAGCCTCTTAATAAAGAACGGTTAAATGCAAAATTAACTAAGCACGATAGAAGAACTGATTGATGTCTTTGAGTTATGATACTGGAAAAGAATATTAAACATACTAAGGGCTGCCAAGAGATCAAACGCATCTGTCCATGAAAGTGAAACCAAGTTGCTCATTAGAGGCTAGGATTCTGAAGCTTCATCTCACATACTTTGTATATGTTGCCAGGAGAGACCAGTTTTGGGGGAAGGATATCATGCTTGGAAAGGTGGAGGGACAATACAAATGAGGAAGACTCAGGATGAGATGGATTGACATAGTATCAGGGTGTAAGGGCAGATGCTGGAGATGTTGAGATTGGCTCACAATAGAACAGAGTTCAAAATTTTAAGTTCAGTATAAGTCACACCATGTTTGGCAGAGTGGAGGGGCGGCGAAGGAGAGGAAGACCTTCGATGAGATGGATCGATTCTGTGACTGGAGAGGTGGGAATAAGTGTGTTTGAGATGGCTAGGTTGGCACAGGATAGAAGAGTGTATAGAGCTCTTGTACATAGGGTCGCTATAAGTCACAAGCGACTCGGTGGCACATAACAACAACAAAAGTCGCAGATGACTCAGTGACACATACCAACAACAGCAATAACCCATTTTAGAAATTATTGCAGTGCTTTAATACAATTCTCACATGGTAAAAGTAGAACTGTAGGGATAAAAAGATCAATGTTGTTGAAGAGCAGTGGCATATTTTCTAACTATAGTTATTCTAATGTACCCAGTATGACTTGTTTTAGCGAGTCCAAAATTTTGTCCATTACACAAGACAAATACTCTTTTAAAAATCTCTTCTAAGATGAGAGGAGCTTGAAAATCATTTCAATTTGCCTCTTCATTTTGTAAATCCACAAACCTAGACAATATCCAAGTCAAACTTTGTCAAATTACTAATCAGTTGAGAGCATGAGTTGATAAAATAGATAATAAAACATTTTTAAAAGAGAAATTATAAAATGAGAGAAAAACACTCCAAGTTGTGTGTTAAATAATGATCAGTGCACTGGAAGAGATGACGGGAAGAATGGTCTGAAAGGAATATATGATTAGGTAGTATATGCATGACAGCAATCTGGAACAAGAAGGGCATTGCAAAGCGGAACTCCCTTGTAAAATTATATGCTGTTATTGTTGTTGTTGTTGTTGTTGTTATGTGTCATTGAGACTCCTGTGAAATTGTTAACAATCTCAATCTCCTCTCCATCATTCATGATGCTGCCAATTGGCCCAGTGCTGAGAATCTTTGATGTTTAAATTCAATTCATGTTGGAAACCTCAGTTCTTTACCTTCTGCAGCAAACACTTCAGGTAAAATGATATGTTGTTGTTGTTGTTGTTGTTGTTGTTGTTGTTGTTGTTGTTACGTACCATCGAGTACCTGCGACTCATAGCAATCCTATGTATAACAGTCCTAAAACCAGTTCTATCCTGTGTCAATTTTACTATCTCTGGCACACCTACCCCCATTATACCTGTGACTGAATCAATCCATCTCATCAAGGGTCTGCCTCTCTTGCGCTGTCCCTCTAACTCCCAAGCATGACATCCCTCTCCAAGGACTAATCCCACCTTGCAACATGTCTAAAGTATGTCAGATGGAGCTTCAGAATCCTTGTCTCCAAGGAGCATTCTGCCTTCACCCTCTCCAGGACAAACTTGTTTGTTCTCCTAGCAGTCCATGGTGTATTCAACACTCTTCTCCAGCACCACAGTTCAAAGGCATCAACTCTCTTCCTACCATCCCTAGTCATTGTTCAGCTTTTCAGTGCATAGCATGTAATTGCAAAGATCATGGCCTGGATCAGACTCACCTTAGTCTTCAGACTGACATCGTTGCTCTTGAGTACTTTGGTGAGGTCTATGGCAGCAGAGAAATGGTATAGCCACTCCAAAATAATACTTATCCATTTATTTGAAAACAAACAAAAAATATAACCCAAAGGTTGTGTTTTTGTAATAGCTGCAAACTTGAAACAATACTATATCCTTCATTAGATGAATTATTATATAAACTGTGACAATTTAACATAATTTAGACATAAAAAGGAGTAGTTAACCTGCGTGACAGGAGCTAGTCCACAATGATCACATGCTGTGTAGTTGTGTTTAGTAGCTCTTGGGGCCTAGTCTGCAGAGTATTAGACTCTTAACAAAACAACCAGCAATGTGTTATCTGAGCCTGCGAGTAGCTTCAAGGGAAAACAGATGGGCAGCCCCCACCCCCATTTAGACTCCCAACCTCAGTTATCCAATGGAGGGTCACAAAAATTGCAGTCGTCTCTATCACAGTGAGTTTGATTTTTGTGGTTGATAGTTGCATTTACTTCTACTTCTTGAAATTATAAAATCACTGGAATAGACTTCACATCCTTGTGGAGCCTGGTAGAGCTGCTACAGTCTATCTCTTGATTAAAGTAGCATATAAGGAAACCTATATATGCCCACACACCAACCGACTGCACACCCACGTGTGTACACACGCGCGCGCGCGCACACACACACACACACACACACACACATCTCTGCAGAAACTCTTCAGAGTGTACCAACGTCAATACTCTAGTTTTGCTTTTGTGTTTCCAATATATTGACATCTGAAGAAGCCAGTTGCGAGTACACAGAACCTCTGTACAATTAGCTTGCTATGAATCTATAATTATTTCAAAACAGGAAGTTTTTTAAAAAATTGTAAGGCAAAATACGCATTCCACACAAAATATTGTATATTTTCTTAATAATTGCATGAAGTTATCCCACCAGCAGTCGAGGTGGGTGTCATTTTTATTTTTTTCAGTAGTTTTAAAGATTATCAATATTAAAGGCTGACCATACACTTTGAAATTCAATCTTACCAACAACATGCAGTTGCAGATATTCAGAAGGTATTTCACAATTTTTGGCTATTTCTGATTTGCAATGGATATGAAATCAATGCACCTCATGATTTTACAGAAGTCTTTGCAAGCTATTAATAAGATGAGCATATTAAAATCTTCATTCTCAGAAAGGAAAGCGAAACATATGCTAAGGATAAAAAATGTAGATACCATTTGTGTAAAGTAAGTGCAGTAGCAGAAGAAAACCTTGATTACCTTAACACAGAGGAAAACACTCGAATCTCTCATGTTGTTCCAATTTTCAAACTCAGATGTGATATTGATTTTTTTTTTACCTTGTTAAACTAAGAGTTACTGCTAGAAACTTTTTTTTTATTTTAGAAGGCCTTTTAAGATAAGAAAATTGGGCTTCATTTTATCTTAATTCACCTGATGAAAGCTTTCTCATTCTTTCATTCTCCCCCATTCACAGCTCCCTCTTTCCTCTTTAATAGACAAGCCTTCACTCCAGGAGCAGCAGGATCAATACAAAACTAAATACAGTGTGCTGCTGCCCGTCAAGTACTAAATGAAGAAGTATATGAAAAGTCTTGCACTGTGAGTAAAATCAGAGAAGCCTGCCCTTCTGCTGCTTAACCTTTTAGCTAGTTAAAAGTTCATTTTTATTAGAAATAACAGAGAAGAGCTTTGAATGTACTCTCTCAAATACTGACTCAGATATAAAAGTAATAGAGACTCCAGAAACCAGTAGTTTATATATGACTGGAGTTTATTTATCTCAAGTGCAAGCAGTATAAATAGCCTCTCTGTATTTGTTGGTTGCACCCATGAGACATCAGGAAAGACACTTCCTTCTAATTCCTACTTATGTAAACTTCCCACTGTAGCTGTCTTCCATGTTGCTCAAGATTGCTACTACAGCTCCAGCTGACCAACTGCATTAGAGAGAAAATGAAAGAGGATACACTGATTATTATAAAGTTCTTCCCTACACATTGTGCTTGTTTACATCTATTGAATGTCATGGAGGCCTGCAAAGTTTTCTTTTGAAGAGGAAGAAACATGCCATCTGTAAGTTCCAGTTTTGTTGAATTAGAAAAAAAAAAATAACCCACAACAACAAACAATCAAAAAACAAAACACACACAAAACATGGTTAAGACTTCTGGAATTCTTATTCCAGTCATTTTTTAATTCTCTTCAGTAGGATTTTTCTTGCATGTAATGTTAATGATATTGTCCCAAAATGTCCCTACTTTGTTGGATCATCTTTTTTTGAAACAAATGTGGCTATTTTCCAGTCAGTTGTCCAAGTAGCTGTCTTCCAAATTTCTTAGTATAGACTATATGTATGTCCAAGGCCTGCATGCATTTTCTAAAACATCTCAATTGGTATTTCATGAATTCCTTTTCCCCCTCAATGCCTTCAGTACAATTTGAACTTCAATAATATTGATGCTTTAGCATATCCTGCTCTCTGAAATGGCCCATTATAAACCAATTATTGTTGATACAATGACTCTGTAGTCCTCCAACTTCTTTTGACACTTCCTGCATCATCCAACATTTTGCCCATAGAACCCTTTAGCGTCACAGCTCAAGGTTTCATTAGGGCTTCGTTTACTTCAATTTGACAAATGCTAAACATACTCTTCAGTTCTGGTTTTGTAACTCCAGGTCTTTGCACATTTTGTTATAATACTTTTTTTAATCTACTTCAGTTGCCCGATGAAATATCTTCAGGTCTCTTACTTCATCATTTCTTACTTTTCTTTGGTCTTCTCTATGCTGAAAAGCAAGTTTCAGAGTTTCCTCTGGGATCTATTGTAGCCTTTTTTTTTCTTTGCTCTTCCTCCCCCCCCCCCCTTTTATTTAATGTTGGTTTGCTTCGTCTTATTTCGATTTATATACAGCACAGATCATTCGGGAAGCTGGGTTTTATAAGGAAGAATGTGGCACCAAGACTGAAGGAAGACTCAACAACAGCCTGGGTTATGCAGATGACACAAACCTGGTTGCACAAAATTGAGGAAGACTGAAGCACTTGCAGCAGAAGGTCAAGGAATGCAGCCTTAAAAATGGATTGAAGCTCAACATGAAAAAAACAATGGTTCTCACTACTGGGCTCTGCCGCCAAGCTTCCTATCACTACCACTTGTTGTTGTTATGTGTTGTCAAGTCGACTGTGACTCACAGTAACCTATCCCTAAACACTGCTCCATTCCTTGCCAGTTGTATTGTCTCTGACACAGTCATCCCATTATCCCAGTCACTGAATCAATCCATCTCATCCAGGGTCTTCCTCTCCTGAGCTGTCCCTCCACTATCCCAAGCATGATATCCCTCTCCAAGGATTGATCCCTCCTTGTAACATGTCCAAAGTATGTCAGATGGAGCTTCAAAATCCTTGTCTCCAAGGGGCAGCCTGGCTTTACCCTCTCCAGGTAAACTCCTAGCAATCAATGGCATATTAAATACTCTTCTCCAGCATCAAAGCTCAAAGGCATCAACCCTCCTTCTATCCTCCTAGTCATTGTCCAGCTCTCTGATGCACAGTAAGTAATTGCAAAGACCATAGCCTGCATCAGGTGCACCTTAGTCTCTAGACTGATAGAGAAGATGAATAATGATAATTGTGGATGAGAATATAGAAAAACTGAACCCTAGTACATCATAAGTGACATTATAAAAATCTACTACTCAGCAACTAGTCAGGAAATTTCTCAAATGGTAGTCAAATTTTATAACCTAGTTAGTAATCCATGCCCTACATATATACTTCAATGAAAGGATAACACATGTCACATGAAATCCTGTATATGAATATTGATTGCAGCATTACGTATAAGAACCAAAAATGAAAATAATTCAAATGTCAATCAAGTAATTAACAGTTAAACAACATAAAACCCAAAATGCAGTATTTCCATACAAAGACATTATTTCAGGCACAAATATGAATTAAGTATTTATGCATGTGAAAATATTGAATGATTTTTTTAAAAATTCCGCAGAATACTAAATATCTAAGATGATTTTTACATTTTTCTTTTCTTATACTCATTTTACCTGTTTATTAATTTTTACTCCCCTCTTCCTGTCTTTTTAAGCCTCCAGGATGGACTGTAGGTACATATAAAGCGTTCCTCACTGTTTCAGTTTCTGTGCCAATCAATCCTGTTGAGGATTTTCCTCTTTCTCTACTGATCCTCTGCTTTACAAGCAAGATGTCTTTCTTTCTTCAGGTACTGACCTCTCCAGATTACATGCCCCCAAATTGTAAGACAATCTCAACATCCTTTCCAACCAGCTGTGACAACCATCTGTGTCACCTAGCATTTTGGTTGTACATTTTCCAAGACGTATTTACTTGTTCTTTTGGAAATCTATATGTGTTCAGTATTCTTTGCCAACACTACATTTCAAAGTGCAGAATCTTCTTCAATTTTCCTTAGTCAAAGTCCATGATTCCCTTGCATATGGGTTGGATTAAAGTGCATCTTAAACTTCTATTGTTTTCATTTTTGTTGTTGTTGTTGTTGTTGTTGTTGTTGTTATGTGCCATTGAGTCACCTGTGACTCATAACAACCCTATGTACAACATCCCTCAACCCTGATCTATCTCTTGCCAATTTTATTGTCTCAAACACACCCACCCTTATTATGCCAGTCACTTAATGAACCCATCTCATCGAGGGTCTTCCTCTCCTGCACTGTCCCTCCACACTCCCAAGCATGATGTCTCTCTCCAGGAACAGTTCCTGCTTTGTAACATGTCTAGAGTATGTCAGATGGAGTTTCAGAATCCTTGTCTCCAAGGAGCAGTCTGGTTTCACCAGCTGTAGGACGAACTTGTTGGTTCTCCTAGCAGTCCATGGTATGTAGAGTCAACACTCTTCTCCAGTACCAAACTAAAAGGCATCAACTCTACTTGTATCATCCCTAGTCATTGTCCAGCTCTCTGATGCATAGGAAGTAATTGCAAAGACAATGACCAGTATCAGGCACACCTTAGTTGCCAGACTGACATCACTGTTCTTCAGTAGTTTGGAGAGGTCTCTGACAGCAGACTTCCCAATGCAATTCGTCTTTTAATTTCCTGGCACCTGATAGCAAGAGTGTTGACTGTAGAGCTAAGTAAACGGAAGCTATCAACAATATAAATCTCATCATTATCATGATGCTGTCAATTGGCCCACTAGTGAGAATCTTTGTTTCCTTGATGTTGAACTTCAATCCACATCAGAGGCAGCAGTCCTTGACCTTCTGCAGAAAGTGCTTCAGGTTCTCCTCAGTTTCAGCAAGCGGGGTTGTGTCAACTGCATAACATAGATTGTTAATGCGTCTACCTCCAATCTTGATGCCACACTTCTCCACAAAGAGGCCAGCTTCCTGGATAATGTGTTCCACATATAGAATGAAAAGGTATGGAGATAAAATACATCCTTGATGCACACCCTTTCCAATTTTGAACCATGCTGTGTTTCCTTGCTCTGTTCTGACAATTGCCTCCTAGTCCAAGTATAGTTTTCCTATAAACACAATCGAATGTTCTGGGATTCCCATTCTCCCCAGAGTCAGCGACATTTGTTGTGATCCAATCCACACAGTTAAATGTCTTTGCATAGTCAATGAAACACAGATAGACACTCCTCTGATAATCTCTGCTTTCAGCCAAGATCCATCTGCCATTAGCTATAATATCTCTAGTCCTCTTCTAAATCCAGCCTGCATTTAGGCAGTTCTCTGTTGATGTGCTGTACCAGTCGTTTGGGATAATCTTCAGCAGAATCTTGCTTGCATGTGATATCAATGATACAGTTCAATAATTTCCATATTCTGTCAGATCACTTTTCTTGGGAATGGGAACAACTATAGATCTCTATGAGTCAGCTGGCCAAGTGATTGTTCTCCAGATTTCTTGGCACAACTGTAATATGTGTGTGTGTGTGTGTGTGTGTGTGT
>NW_006399758.1:36419483-36427632 GCF_000299155.1 Elephantulus edwardii | reverse complement strand
GATTGATTCAGTGACTGGGGTAATTGGGATGAGTGTGTCGGAGGCAGTGTGATTGGCACAGGATAGAGCAGGCTTTAGGGGCTGTTGTACATAGGGTAGCTATGAGTTGTAAGCAACTCAACAACACATAACAACCACAACAACCACGGCCTCTTTTATACCCAGCCTACACATATGGCAGTTTTCTGTTGACATGTTGCTCCAGTTGGTTTTGTATAATCTTCAGCAGAATCTTGCTTGCATGTGATATTAATGATATTGTTCGATAATTTCCATACTCTGTCTGGTCACCTTTCTTTGGAATGGGAACAAATATTGATGTCTTCCAGTCAGTTGACCCTGTGGCTGTCCTCCAGATTTCTTGGCACAACTTAAGGAGCACATCCAAGGCACCATCTGTTTGTTGAAATAAGTCATGTGGTGTGCTATCATTTTTACCTGCAGTAAAGCTGCAAGGTGAGTCAGAGTCAGAATCCACCTCCTTCCCACAGTCCTAGACTAGTTTAGCTCGTAGCCCCAGCCCACAGATGGCTGTGATTGCTCGCTTTTATCTCCAGTAAAGTAGCAAGGTGAGCCAGGGTCAGAATCCATCGCCTTCCTCCAGTCCTGGACTATTGTGCTGCCATTCCAAAAGCATATGGTTCAAATCCACCAGCTGCTCTGTGGAAGAAGAATGGGCAATCTCCTCCCATACACTTAACAGCTTCTGAAAATTCTACAAAGGGTCAGTGCTATAGGTCTGTTCCAACCCAACAGTATATAACAACAATATATAAAATAAGGTGTATAAATATGATTCGAGTCATGCTCAACTTGAAGGCAATCAACATCAATATAAATATTAATTCAATTTAAGAAGGAGAATGCCATATTTAATAGAACTTAAGAAATATAAGATTAAAGTTATCATTAATGATACGATGATTAAGGTAACAAAGTTGAAAGATTATACATCTATATATAAAATTGGGAGGAAAAATAGGTCTGATTCTGAAAGTTCAATTATTAATTTAGGACTTAGCAGGAAGCTTACTTATGTTTTAATGAAAATACAGCATGAGTTCTTTCTCCCACTGTTTGAAGAACGATGAAGTGTGGGCTTGGTGGATTTTTTTTAAAAGCTCCTTTCCACTAATTTATATCTTGTAGAAAATCATCCAAGCTTTGTCTGAAGACCAAACTAAAATCTGAAGAGATATCAATTTACATTTCTCTTACACTATCAAAGAGATTTAAGAACTAATTAAGATATTTTCAAGGATTTTAAAGTAATTTTCATTGTCAAACCTTTGTTCTCTTGTTTTCCTCCTCTGCACTCAATGCAATAATTGGTAATATAGATACATTTTAAATATCTCATTAATACATTATGATCTAATGACTTTTCTTAGGTCAGTAATTTTGGACTAAAGTCTCCAATATCTTATAAATACTTCATTTTGTATTATTTATTCCTTTGTTTTTGTTTCTTTTAACATCTTCACCTGTGAATTAACCTTGCTATTAGTGATATTTTATATATCATCCATTGACCTTTTATCTGCACTCTTAACAGTTCAGCCAGAAGCAAAGTTAAATCTATGCATGTTTCATTCACTGTAACCTAAACAATGTTGTGTACCATAGAGGTAGAAATGACTCATGTCTGGCTTTCCAGTGGATTTTCAATGGCAGTTAAGTGCACGGAAGGAGATAGCCCACCCTTCTCCCATGGAACTGCTGGTGGCCTTGAACATTGAACCTTAGCGATTGCAACACAGGTTTTTGCCACTAGGACACCAGCAATACATTAGTAAATTTAACAGGCTTGTTTGGGATATATATGGTCAGATTGCTCTAGAAAACATTGTCTATATTTTGATGTGTATCATTAAATGAAGTAACTTAGGCATGGAGAGGAGGGGATAGATACAAGCATTCTAAAAAACAAACATTACACCAAGTACTTAATTTTAGATTCATTAACACTTTTGCTAATAGGTTATCTTTTTTGCCTGTAAACATTGGTTAATTTCACAAATGAAATTTTATTTAAGAATCATCTCCCAAATATTGTTTTCCACATAAGAAAGGAAGGGATGAGGTGAGATTGGTCTTTTCTCCTTTTAGGGTATAACTACTCTGATCTAATGTGGAATCATTCATTTATCCTCAAAGACATCTATATTCATTTATTATGTTCTTTGTTGAAAGGATAACAACTCGTTGGCTAAAGCAAAGAAGTCAGTCAGTAAGTCATCTTTTATCACTCTAATTTTTTATTATTATATTAGTGTATTTATAAAATTGAATACATCGTTTTCCTTAACAAATTCTTCCAATTTCCCTCACCCCCTCCACCCATCAAATTGTACAGCTGAATGATTAATCACTTAGGGAATTTCAGTCTCATATTGACTCATTGGTTCTGAAATGAATAATGGTATTTCTACAATTCTTCTGGCCCTATAGTATAAGACAGTATTTTTTAGCCCACCTTTAATATAATCACTGTACCTAAAAAAAAAAATATTCTTTTCCTCTATTATCCAATCCTGGGTCCTATGATCATCCCCGGAGCTCATTTCATCTAAGTCACATGGACAAATTATTAAAGAGGGCTGACTGAAAGAAAATTGAGGTGATCTTACCAAGAAAAAAAATGAAGAAATTCTGAACAGAAAAAGAACACATGGCTATTAAATCAATTGTAATCCTTAAAAAATGTTTAGTAGCTTTTCTCTTAAAGTATATTACAATTTATTTTCATTTGTAGAGAAAGACAAGATATGCTATTTCTAATACAGCTAGTCTCATTTCAGTAAAAAAGTACGTTCAAATGAACAAATTTCTTGTAAGTGTCTTGAAAATTGACAGCATATCAATTTGATTACTCACTTTTTTCTTATGTCAGTTACTTTGAACAGCATTTTGTCCTTCCAACGATTGATCAAATAATATATCAAAATTATTTTTCTCTTAATATTGTAAAATGGGAATTGACACCTTCTTAAAAGATGATAAGCGGATCTATATGATAGTTAAGTTTTGAGATTGAATCTCTGGTGCCTAGTGGTAAGAAGCTATGTTGCACTCCTCAAGGTGCTTAGTTCAAACACACCAGTTGTTCCAAGGGAAAAGGATAGCCAATCTCCTTCTGTGCAATTTACTGTCTCTGAAAACCCCCTAGAGAGTCAGCTCTGAGTTGGTTCCCATTCAATAGCACAAAACCACAACCACCACATTGTATTACATAATTCACAATAAAGAATATTCTTTCAATCATGAAGAAAAGTAGTCTGGACTTGTTGGTTTAGCCCATCTAGTCAGAACCGACTCATAGCTGACCCTCCAGTGGGATTTCAGAAGTTGTATACTGCTGGGAAGGAGAAGCTCATCTTCAGGGGATTCAAACGGTGTGCCTTTGGGTTGGCAGCACAAATCCTTACCACTAAACTATCATCAGAGCTTTCTGGTTTGGATTTACTGCCAGTAATATAAACAAGCCCCTTGGTCCCTAGAATTTTGGGATGGATTGTTATTAGATGCTGTAGAGTCAGTTTTGACTCATAATGATCGCATGTGTAACAGAAGAAAACACTGCCTGGCCTTTCACCATCCTCAAGATTGTTCCTGTGTTTGAACATCTTTTGCTGCCACAGTGACAGTTCATCTTATTGAGTATCTTCTGTTTTTACTCAACTTCTACTTTACCAAATGTATTATCTTCCACCAGGGACTAGGCCTCCTAAATAACATGTCCAAATGCAAAGGTCCTACCTAGTGATTCTCTGCTATAAGGAGCCCTCTGGTTTCACATCTTCTAACCAGACTAGTTCATTCTTCTGGCAATCAATGGGACATTCAATCTTATTCACCAACACCAAAATCTAAAGACATAATTTCTTTCTCTGTTTTTCTTATTCATATTTCATATCTTTATATTTCACAGTATATGAGGTGATTGAAAATATTATGACTTAGGTTAGGCACAGTTCAATCCTCAAAATGATGTCTTGACTTTTTAACACAGTGACGAGATTGAGATTGTTAACAGCTTCAGTTTGCTTGGCTCCACAATCAACAATAATCACGGTACCAGCAGCCAGGAAATCAAAAGACAAATTGCATTGGGGAAAGTCTACTGTCAAGGACCTTTCCAGAGTACTGAAGAGCAACAATTGACATTGGAGACTATGATGTACCTGATCCAGGCCGTGGACTTTTCATTTGCTTGCTATGCATCAGAATTGCTGGACAATGACTAGGTATTGATAGAAGGAGAATTAGTGCCTTTGAGCTATGGCGCTGGAGAAGAGTATTAAATATACCATGGACAACTAGGAGAACAAACAGGTTCATCTTGGGAGAGGTTGAAACCAGGCTGCTCCTTGGAGACAAGAATTCTGAAGCTTTGTCGATGTACTTTAGGCATGTTGCAAGAAGTAAGCAGTTCTTGGAGAGGGATGTCATGTTTGAGAAAGTGATGGACAGCACAAGAGACGAAGACCCTTGATGAGATGGATTAACATTAGTGACTAGGTTAATGAGGGTAGGTGTGTTAGAGACACTAAGGTTGGCACAAGATAGAGCAGGGTTCAGAGCTGTTTTACATAGTTTTGCTAGGAGTCACAACAAACTCGATGGCATATAACAACAACAATAACAACATTTTTTGCCTGAGAGTTGCTCAATGTTATTTATATTATTTTATTACTTGACTACTATTTCAATGTGGGTTGGTTATGGATCCAAAATAAAATAAGTCCTTGACATCAACTTTTTCTCCACTTATCATGGTGTTGTTTCTGAGTTCAGTTGTGATATTTTGTTTCCTTTATTTTGAGGTATAATCAATACTTAAATTTCTGCTCATCACTGGAAGTTGCTTCCACTCCTTTTTACTTTGAGCAAGCAGGGTTATACCATCTGTACTAATTAGTTTTCCTCAAATACTCATGTTGGTTTCACCTTCATATATTCCAGCTTCTTAAATATTTACTCATCATAGAGATTGAATAAAGCCTTTGCCATATTCATTTGCTGATATTACTTAAGATGGAGATAAACAACTACAAACATTGGAGTTGGAGAAAGGTGTTTTCACTCCAGAAATTTGCAGATATAGCAGTACTCTTTATATAGAACTGGGTGTTATTTGAGCCTAAAGATGAAGAAAGTAATCTATAATAACCTAAAATATACAATAAGAGAGAATTTTAGAGGGCATAATAGAAGGAGAGATCAAAAAAGATGGGCAGAAGAAGTAAAGGTAAAATAGTAAGATGCATTGTTGTTGTTGTTGTTGTTACATTCTGTCGAGTTGTTTGCGACTCATAGCAACCCTATGTACAACAGTCCTAAACCCTCCTCTATCCTGTGCCAATCGCATTGCCTCTGACATTGCCTCTGATACACCCATCCCGATTACCCCAGTCACTGAATCAATCCACCTCATAGAGGGTCTTCCCCTCCTGCACTGTCCCTCTACCCTACCAAGCATGATGTCCTTCTCCAAGGACCTGTCTCTCCTTACAACATGTCCAAAGTATGTCAGACGAAGCCCCAGAATCCTTGCCTCCAAGGAGCAGCCTGGTTTAACCCTCTCTAGGATGAATCTGTTTGTTTTCTTGGCAGTCCATGGTACATTCAATACTCTTCTCCAGCACCACAGCTCAAAGGTGTCAATTCTCCTTCTATCCTCCCTAGTCATTGTCCAACTCTCTGATGCATAAAAAGTGATTGCAAAAACCATGGCCTGTATCAGGCAGACCTTAGTCTCCAGAGAGACACCGTTGCTCTTGAGTACTTCAGAGAGGTCCCTAACAGCAGACTTTCCCATCGCAATACATTTTTTTATTTCCTGGCTGCTGGTGTCAAGACTTGACCGTGGAGCTGAGCAAACTGAAGCTGTGCACAACCTCAATCTCTTCTCCATCCATCCTGATGTTACCGATTGGTCCAGTGGTGAGAATCTTTGTCTTCTTGACATTAAGATGTATTAAAGGATATTAATCAGATTTAGTTTAATTTTCATTGCTTATCAAAGTCATACATATGAAAAAATGATTATTTGAGAGAAAGTATTTCTTCATACTGTATATTGGTAAATAAGATTGCTTTCTGGTTTGTTTTCTCTTTTTCCTAAATAGTTAGTTTCAGACATAATTTAGTTTAAATGCCTAGCTTCTGTTATATTATTTTAAGTTCCCAGAAGAAACAAATCTTCAGAGGTGTTAAAAATGTATTGTTGTTGTACTATAACATTATAGAGAATAAGTTCAAAGAGAAGATTCCATAAAATATTCCATCATAGTGTTTAATAAGAGTTACACATTATCATCTAGATTTTTATAGCTAGCTTTATACATTGGTTATACATTTAGAATTCTATATGTAGTTAATGCCTAGTGGAAATTATATTCTTCTTAACTAATTCATTTTACCCTTACAAATTTTGGCAAAATAAAAGAAACAAGCAAAAGTAGCAGGTTATATTACAGAGGGATTTCTTAATCAAACAAAATCAAGCAATTTAATATCACATTGTGTCAGAACTGTAAACAGAGACAGTAAGTTACAAAACTTAGCAGAAGCTCTGGGGTGAGGATCTTCCCTCATTACCACCTCAAGCAAAAATCTTTCCCTTAAGTTTATACATGGGATTTGGACTTACATCCTCCAAAGCAAGAGACAGACAACAGTGTGAGAGGCCAGTAGCAGTACGTGGCACAAGGCATCACAGAAGTGACTTATGATCATATTAAGAGGTGGCTGGGGAAATGAGGGTTTGACCAGGTAGCTGGGGGTGCAAGGAATGGGATGTAGCAGGGAAAGAGAAGAGACAATTGATGTGTTTGTGGTAATGGAGACAGTGAATGTATTGGTTATTTCTATAAGGGAAGTGTTGTTCCTCTGCCAGGTAAAAAATGCTTGTCTGTCAGATATTGTTCTAACACTAGACATCCTAATTCAGACAGACTAGGAAGAAGAATTGGCCATCTACTTCTGAAATATAACAGACCTTTGAAACCCCTATGTACAGCAGAGCACATTTAGAAGTAGACAAACAGATATGGCAACTCAAACTGAGTCTTCAAATTTGGAAACATAAAGGAGGAGAAACATTTGTAAGAAGAAATTAACAATTGGTATGTGGAATGTGAGAAGTATGAATGTAGGAAAACTAGACACTGTAAAGAAATAAATGGAACACATAAATATTGATACATTGAGTATTAGTGAAATGAGATGGATTTATTTGTATGGGACATTTTGAATCTCATGATCACATGATCTATTATGCTGGAGATGTAAAGGTGAGAAAAAATGGGATCGCTCTCATAGTTTAAAAGGCCATTTCAAATCCACCTTGAAATATAATATTGTGAGTGACAGGATGATATCCATACACATACAAGGAAGATCTGTTCATATCACTATCATTCAAATTTATATGTCTACAACCAGAGCCAAAGAGGAGGAAATGGATGATTTCTACCAACTGTTGTAGTCAGAAATCAATCAAACACATAACCAAGATGCTTTTATAATAATGGGTGAATGAAAAAGTTAGGAACCAGGAAGAAGGATCAGTAGCTGGAAAATATGGGCTTAGTGACAAAAATGAGGCTGGGAATAGAATGATAGGATTCTGTACAATCAATGATTTACTCATTGCAAATACCTTTCATAGGAAACATAAACACAGGCTATACACAAAGATTTCACATGATGGGATGCACAGGAATCAGATTAATTATATTTGAGGAAGGAACTGTTGGAGAAGTTCAATATCAGTAGAGAAAACTAGGCCAGGTGCTGATTGTGGACCAGACCATCAACTGCTGGTATGAAAGCTCCAGTTAAAACTAAAGAAGGTTAAATCATATCCATAGGAATCAAAATTTGACCTTGAGTCTATTCCCCATGAATTTAAAAACCAACTAAGGAATAGATTTGAGGCCTTGAAGACTAATGAACAAAGACAAAATGATCAGTGGAACAATATCAAGAATATTGTTCATAAAGAATTAAAAAAAAAAGTCTAAAACAACTGTGAGATATCATCTCATCCCAGTCAAAATAGCAAAATTTAACAGAACAGCAAGCAACAAATGCTGGCGAGGTTGTGGAGAAACTGGAACCCTTATTCACTGTTGCTGGGAGT
>NW_006399758.1:36406374-36417248 GCF_000299155.1 Elephantulus edwardii | reverse complement strand
TTTAAAAAGAATTTAAAAAGTCATTAAAAAGAAGGAAGAAGAAAAAAAGACCAAAATGGGTGTCAGAAGAGACTTTGGTTATTGGACTAGAGCACCGAGAAGCCAAAGCAGAAGGAGGAAATAAAGAAGTGAAGGAGCTGAATAGAAGATTTCAAAGGGCCACTTGGGAACATAAGGCAAAATATTATAATGAAATGTGCAAAGAACTGGAGCCAGAAAATCAAAAGGGCTGAATCTGCTCAGCATTTTATAAGCTGAAGGACCTAAAGAACAAATTCAAGCCACGAGTTGCAATGCTTAAGGATGTTATGGGTATAATATTGGATGACTCAGGAAGTATTAAAAAAGATGCAAGGAGTATACATAGTCATTATACCAAAAAGAATTGGCTGACACAGAATTTCTAGAAACAACATATGAGCAAGAGGCAATGGTGAAGGACAAAGTTCAGGCTGCTTTGAAGGACTTGGCAAAAAATAAAGCCCCAGGAATTGATGCAATGCCAGTTGACATATTTCAGCAAACAGATATGACCCTGGATGTGCTCACCAAGTTGTACCAAGAAATATGGAGGACAGCAAGTTGGCCAACTGACTGGAAGTGATCCATATACATTAACATGACTGAGTGTGGAAATTATTGGACAATATCGCTAATATCACACACTAGAAATATCCTGCTGAAGATTATCCAGAAAGGAGTGGATATTGACAGAGAACTACCAGATATACAGACTGAGTTTAAAGAGGTTGTGACAAGAGACATTATTGCCAATGCCAAATGGATCTTGGCAGAAAGCAGAGAGCATCAGAAGAATGTCTATCTGTGTTACATTGACTATGCAAAGACATTTGACTGCATGATGAGAATCCCAGAACACTTGCTTGTGCTTATGTGAAACCAATACTTGGACCAAAAATCAGTCCTCAGAACAGAGCAAGGAACACTGCATGGTACAAAATCAAGAAAGGAGTATGTCAAGGATGCAGTCTTTCCCCATACCTTTTCAATTTGTATGCAGAACAGATCATTCAGAAAGCAGGCCTTTATGAGGAGTGTGGCATCAAGATTGGAGGAAGACTCATTAACAACTTAAAATATGCAGATGACACAACCTTGCTTGCTGAAAGTGAAGAACACCTGAAGCGCTTGCTGCAGAAAATCTAGGACTGTAGTCTTCAATATGGATTGAAGCTCAACATCAAGAAGGCAAAGATTCTAAACAGCTAGAAGATACCATCTCACCCCATTAATACTAGCAAAATTCAACAGAGCAGCAAACAGCAAATGCTGGTGAGGTCATAGAGAAACTAGAATACTTTTTCACTGCTTGTGGGAGTGTAAAATGGTGTAACCACTGTGGAAGGCAATGTGGTGCTTTCTCAAAAAGTTGGAAAGATAAATACCATTTGACCCAGAAATTCCACTACTGAGAATATACCCCAAAGAAACCATAACTACAGCCCAAGCAGATGCATACACACCCATGTTTATCTCATCTTTGTTCACGATAGCAAAGAGGTGGAAACAACCCCAGTGCATATCAACAAACAAATGGATAGAGAAGCTGTAGTATATTCACACAATGGAATACTATATTGCATTGAAAAACAAGGAACTCATGAAATATTATACAAAATGGATGACTCTGAAGGACATTATGCTGAGTGAAATATCTCAGTCACAAAAAGACAAATACTACATAGTGCCACTTTTGTAAACTGGGGCTGACATCAGTGTTGGGGAGAACTTAAGAAAAGAGGGGATAAATAATGTATGCTGCATTGAAACAGATGAGGGAGAGCATGTTTAAAAGGGAGATGTGATTAGGTATTATTTTGATGACAGAGGTCCAGAATGAAGGCTGCATAGTAGAGTGGTCTTGGGCGGCGTGGATGGAAATTGTATAACAATGAAAGAGCGAACTGAGGAGGGGAGGTGTGGGCAGGGAGAAAAATGCAACAATAAATAAATGGAAATCCAAAGTCTCTTTAAACTTCCACTAAAATATATAGTAAATTTTTTAAAAGAAGAAGACAAAAATTCTCACCACTAGGCCAATTGGCAGTACCATGACAGATAGAGATTGAAGCTGTTAGCAATTACAGCTTGCTCAGATCCGCAACCAAAACTCTTAACACCAGCAGTCAGTAAATTAAAAGACAAATTGTGTTGGAAAAATCTACTGTCATGGACCCCTCCAGAGTGCTAAAAAGCAATGATGTCAGTCTAGAGTCAAAGGTGGACCTAACCCAGGCTATCCGCTTCTCAATTTCTTGTTATGCTTCAAAGGACTGGACAATAACTAAAGATAACACAAGAAAAATACATGCCTTCAACTTGTAGTGCTGGAGAAGAGTCTTGAACATACCATGGACTGCCAAGAAAGCAAATCAGTCTGTCTTGGAAAGGGTGAAACCAAATCTGTCCTTGGAGGCTAGAATTTTGAAGCTCTGTCTCATTTTGGGCACTTAGCCAGGAAAGACTGGTCCTTGGAGAAGAACATCATGCTCGGAAGGGTGGACGGACAGTGCAGGAGAGGAAGATCCCAGATGAGATGGAGTGATATAGTATCTGGGGAAATGGGGGTTGGTATGTAAAAATTAGTGAGACTGGCTAAGGACAGGGAAGGGTTCAAAACTGCTGTATATACAGTCACTATATGTCACAGGCGACTCAAAGACACATAACAACAACAACAACAACATACTATATTGGTTGGGTTTGTGTTTTGTTTTGATTTTTTTTTTTTTTTTATCTAAGCCTCACGTTTAGAGCCAAGAAAACCTCAGGGAAGGCCCTTGAATTTAAAAGTTGGTTGTTATTATATTTTGGAGAAACCTTTTTCTAAGTGGTCTTAGCACTCTTCTGTCAATATGCTGCACTGAGGTAACCTGGGTTTGCTGTGATACTAAACCTTGTCCCATGCGGGTGTCAAATGCCATAATGGTTCCCCATGGTGGATAGTGTTTGGTGGAGCTCCCAGTTTAATAGAGATTTGGAAGCAGGAGTAGCATTCACTTCCTAAACAGTACGCCTCTGGAAACTCTGTGAACTTTGATAAAAGATGATGGTTGTGGAAGGGTCACAGGTCTTCTGTTCATGGAGTCACTATGAGTCATGGTGACTCAACAGCAATTAACAATAACAACAACAAAAATTTGCAGTGGGCTGCTTAGGTAACATAATTTGACATAAACCAGAGAATGAACTAGAATGGAGTTCTAGTGTCAGAGTTCTTAGTGACTTACCCTCATAACCTAATGGCAGCCTGCAAGAGAAAAATGGGCAGTGCCCTCCCCTTTACCGTCTACATCTGTCTCTACCATGTTCCTTCAGGTGGAACCCCCAAACCTTTGAGTTATACGAGGCCTTGCTCACAGCAGTGGAAATGGAAGAAAACATTTTTCACCCATCCCCTCTATCTTCCTTTAGGTAGAACCCCTCAACAGTTCCACTTCCACGAGGACTTGCTCACAGCTCCTGGGCTTAAAGTCCATTAACAGAGGCAATAGAAGAAAGAAGAAAATGTGTTAGATTGACAGAAATATCTTGAGTAGTCTTCCTCTGGGGTTTCTATAGTCTGACTCTCATTTCCCAATGAAAACAACATCATTCAATGGTGTTGAGGACTAAACTTTATTAAAATTAAATATGTAATAACTGAAGAATGTAATCCTCTGCTAGAATTCCACCTAGATGAAATGGAAGAGACTGGATAGTTAGCCAGTGGATTAATTGCCAAAAGAACCTCAACAAGTAGCACTTGACCCTTCAAAAGTAATTTGTTTGTTTTCACCATGCCATTCCTTACCTATTCAGTCAGCGTATTTTACTTAATCTCATGGGCTTGGATTGCTTTCACCATATCTCAGGCAGTAAGCCTCATAGATGGACATTAATCATATTCCACACTTCCAAACTATACTTCTTACTCATTTTTTTGAAAATAAGTTGATTTAGTGAGTAAATGTATGTATCTGTGGTGACCTAGTAGTGGTAAAAAGCTGTCCTGAAATCCCAAAGCCATGTTGTTCTAATACACCAGCGGCTCCATGGGATGAACAGTCTCCTGTAGTGTAATTTACTGCTTCTGAAAACATGCTTGAAGGCCCACAATCGGTAGGTTCTGATGTGACAGCAAACAACAACAAAGACTAAATTTAAGTGAAGATGGAGTAAATTGTTGCAACTGTGTGTGTCTTCTATTTAAACTTCTATGTTTACCATAAAGGTGTAACAGGAGCTAAAATACTCAATACTGTCTAGTCAGTTCTGACTCATAGAAACTCTTCGCTGGGTTTCTGAAGTTGTCGCTATTCATGGAAGGAGATTTCCCACCTTTTTCCTTTGCAGATGTTGGTGGATTAAACCTTGTAGCCAACAGCCTGACAGGTTGCACAGCATCCACATTTTTGGAGATGAGCAAGTTGACCATCCTTCACCTACAATATTTGAACACATGTATATGGCGTAGAGGTTAAGAACTCAGATGCTGCCACCCACAAGGTTAGTAGTTCAAACCTACCAGCCTGCTGTAGGGGGGATAATGTGGCCATCTGATTCTGCAGAGATTTACAGTATTTCAAACTCTGCATATATTTCTATTCTATATAACAATGGAGTTTGTAGATAAATAAAGGTAAACAGAAAATGACACCAGGTGAAATTATAAAACATAATCTAGTGGCTCCATAAGACCAATACACATATGGCTGTTATGAGGTTCATGTCTTTTATAAAGTCTTAACATCTGACTGGTGGAAGAAAGACTTGTCATGTGCTGGTTTCTTACCAATGAACAATGGTTTCAACTAGGTTAATATCAAATAGCCATCCATTTGAACTGCTGAAGGGGTGATATAATTTGTTTTCTCTTCATTTTGATTGACTTCCTTTCTGGGCTCTACTTCTAATATTGTAACTGTATGTCTTCCTCTATATTTTCTGATTAAATCTCATCATTTAACTAAAAAGCTAATTGTTATCATTTAGCTTAAAATCACAGATTTAACAAACACTAAATTATGGTATCTACATAACTAACTTCTGTTATGGCCACAAAAGCAGCTACACATGAGTCTTATTTCAATCCTACTAAACTCACATTTATCTCACAAATTGTTAATTGAAGGATATAAAAAAAATAATAATATTAAAAATATTTTACACTATTAAATAACTAGAGTGGAAAATAATCTAATGGGTCTTGTACACAGATCACTAAAATTAAAGACATTTACTAATCAGTAACATGCATGAACTTGCTAGACCACTGGCAGATTCAGAAAACAATTGTGGAGCTTTTGAAATTATTGACAATTTATTTCTAAATACTAAAAATAGGGTTGGAAACCAGAATTCAGAGAAAGACATTATGTTCATATGGAGATCTAAAAGAAGAAAATTCTTGATATTCACCCAAATTAGAATTAGACAGTATGTTGATTGAAATTAATTAGTTTGAGTAGTAATTTAAGTGTAAGGCCTGAGATGAGTCATGAAAAATTTTAATTTGACTAGGTTTTTGTAGTGCTGAATCAGAATTTTGCTCTTGTCTTGCATAAGTAATAGGCTTAAATCTATAGCCTTAAGCAAAAACTATTTAGTTTTGCAGTTGGAGAATAATCTGATAGATATTGACAGGTCATTATACCAGAATTTTATTAATTTAATTTGAAGACCTGTTTTATAAAATACTTCCCTGGATTCCTGAAAAGATTATTTACATTAAAAATTTAATCTAGAGTACATCCTTACATCATTTGGTCTACAGGATGAAAGGATACACTAGGCCTATTATATAACACCTATCAGTAGTATCATTCTCCAACAGGAATGTTCTAATAAAGTAAATATTCTATGTCTTGTATCTATAGCTGCTTGATAATACAAAAAATGTTAAAAGAAGTGATTCAAAATATTGAAAATCTTGAAAAAAAACAATGAGTAATTATATTTTACACATAGAACTACTGTAGTTTTCATTATATTTCTATTACATAGAATACCATACTTTGAGACCAAATGTTAGTTCTGAAATAAAAGTTTGCTGAAAACTAATACTTTACTATTTAAAAGGGATATATGATTAGATATTATTATTATTATGACAGGAATCCAGAATGAAGGTAGCATTGTGGAGTAGACTTGGGGGCAGGGAGTGATTGAATAACAATGAAAGAATTTTTTCTTTTACTTTTCAAAGAGAAAAGTGAATTGGGGGAAGGGGGTGAGCAGGGAGAAAAGTACAACAATGGATGAATGGAAATCCAAAGTCTCTGTAAACTTCCATTAAAATAAATTTAAAATTAAAAAAGAAGAAACAATTCAAGTCACAGACTTTCTAAGGTTTTGTTGGTTTTTTTCTTGTTTTTGTTTGTTTTTTAAAAAAAACAAACCAAAACCCAAATTACTATTAAAGAAAGAGGCTAACTCTTAGCAATTCTCCATAATTTTCTAAGGGTATAAATCTTTATGAAAGAAAACTGTCTCTCTTTCTTCCATGGAGCAGGTTATAGATTTGAACCATTAACTTTTTGGTAGGCAGCACAACACATCACATAGGCTTCCTATTAAAAGGAGTAACAACACCTGGCTAGGTTGATTATAATATAATGATATAATAACTTGATTCACATAGCCTTGTGAGGGTTACAAAAATGATATATGTGAAAAATAAGAAGGCCAAATATCAATGAGCATTGTTCATTCCCTCACTCACTCACTGCAGTTGAAACAGTTCCAACTCGAAAGATGTATATCCTAAAAGAAGGAAGATTTTTCTCGACCACTCACTTTATCTAGTGGATTCAACTTTACAGCAACCTTCCATCTGGTTTATAGAGAAGGACTCTGCCCATCTTTCTCATGCAGACTAAACTGGTAGATTAGAATTGCTGGAGAAACTCTGTCATTGGGTTATTAGGGCAAGTCACAAGAACTATGCCACCTGGACGTCATTGTAGTTCATGTCGTTCTCTAGTTTATAATTGTGTTACCTAAGCAGTCTACTGAAAGCACCAGGATTACAATTGACTTGCTTGGATTTGGTTAATTAGGAAATCCCTTGGTAACATTATCTGATTTGGGTTTTGGTTTTTGTTTATTTTTTTATTTTTCCTAATGTTGTAAGGTAAAAATATTAATTTACACTAGGCATTAACTACATATAAAATTATAAATATTTAAGTTATTTATAAATCTAGCTATAAAAATCAGGATGTTAATGGTTATCATCTATTGAACATTATGATGGAATACTATCATGGAATATACTTTAAGACCTTATTCTCTATAATGTTATTTATGAAGTAGTCCTATCACCATTTTAGTGACCAAAACCTGCAGTTCAGAAAAGTTAAGTATCAGACTCAAAATGAAAGACATGGGAATTCAATTCAGAATGACCTGACTTTAAAATTTGCATTTTAACCATATGCAGTGACTATTTGTTAAGATTCGGAATGAACACCATAGACAGACTGACATATTTCTGTGTAAAAAATCATATGCAATATGTTGTCATTGTTATTGTTGAACCAACTCATAGTTGACCCTACAGTAAGTTTTCAGAGACTCTAAATTTCAAAGGAAGAGATTGCTCATTTTCCCACCATGCAATGATAAGAATCATGGGATATTCATACTTAGGTATCCAGTACTTAGCACAATATTTTGTATATTATCAAATCATGTTTCGATATCAATAATCATTAAGGTCTTTCTATAAAACCTTGAAATACATCCTTAAAGGAAAGAACAATATACAACTGTTGTATGATCTTGCAATTCACAACACAGCTAGCTACTAAATGCCTACAATACCCTAGCCACCAGCCAATAAAATGGAGATATAATTAAAATGATGCTTTTATATGTTTGAGAAAAACCAAATGTGCTTCATTCCCTTGGAAACTGCTGAAGTCAATCATAGGGACCCTTACATTATTACCTAGGGTATGATTCAAAAGCAAATATTCTATTTCCCTTCCTTACTGTTCATACCTCTAAAAAAAATAAAAATTCAAGGGCTTTTGACGTATTATTTTTATTTAACATAATTAGGAATATTTACAGGAAGATTGATAGAAATAAAAATACTATGTTCTCTTTGCTATTTTAAGCATCTCTTTATAGCTCCTTCCCCAACCCCTCCCTTTCTCTCTCACTCTCTCTCCCTGCCCCCCCCCTCAGTATGGGGTGTCGGGAGTGTGTCTGGGGTGTGTATTTCATTCTTTTCTTTTATGATTCTCCAAATATTCAGACATCAGGATAATAAATAATTTATTCTGAAAATTTTAGGATTGAAAAGCAGTAAGACTCATTAACATTCTACTATATCCAGGTGACACAACCTTCCTTGCAGAAAATGTAGATGATTTGAAACTCTTACTGATAAAACCAAAGATTGTAATTGACAATATGAATTGCACTTTAACTAAAATCCTCACATCTAGGTCATTTTTTTAAAGCACTGTGGTAAACAGCTCCAAGTTTTGAAGGTCCCATTCCAAAGAAAGGTGATCTGACAGAGTGTGGAAATTATCAAACAGTGTCATTGATATCACATGCAAGAAAGATTCTGCAGAAGATTATCAAAAACGACTATAACAGCACATCAACAGAGAACTGCCTGAAGTGTAGGCTGCATTTAGAAGACGCCGTGGCACTAGGGATATTATAGTTAAAGCCGGATGGATCTTGAATGTCTGTCTGTGTTTCTTTGACTATGCAAAGGCATTTGAATGTGTGGATCACAACAAATTGTGGCTGACTCTGAGAAGAATGGGAATCCCAGAACACTTGATTATGCTTATACAAAACCTATACTTGGACCTGGAGACAGTTGTCAGAACAGAGCAAGGAAACTCTGCATGGTTCAAAAGTGGGAAGGGTGTGTGTCAAGGATGTGTCCTATCTCCATATATTTTCAATCTATATACAGAACAGATTTCTGGGAGACGGGCTCTGTAAGGAGGAGTGTGGCATCAGGATTAGAGGTAGACTCATCAACAATCTGTGTTACACAGATGACACAACCCTCCTTGCTGAAACTCAGGAGGACCTGTAGCACTTGCTGCAGAAGGTCAAGGACTGCAGCCTTCAATATGAATTGAAGCTCAACATCAAGAAAACAAATATTCTTACCACTGGACCAATTGTCAGCATTATGATAGATGGTGAAAAGACTGAGATTGTTGACAGCTTCAGTTTGCTTGGCTCTACAATCAACACTCTTGGTACCAGCAGCCGGGAAATTAAAAGATGAATTGCATTGGGTAAGTCTGCTGTTAGAGACATCTCCAAAGTACGGAAGAGAAAATATGTCAGTCTGGAGACTAAGGTACGCCTGATACAGACCATGGTCTTTACAATTACTTGCTATGCATCAGATAGCTGGGTAATGACTAGGGATGATAGAAGGAGAGTTGAGCTGTGGTGTTAGAGAAGGGTATTGAATATTTTTATGGACTGCTAGGAAAACAAACAAGTTCATCCTGGAGAGGGTGAATTCTGGCTGCTCCTTGGAGGCAAGGATTCTGAAGTTTTATCTGACATACCTTGGACATGTTGCAAGGTGGGATCAGTTCTTGGGGAGGGATGCCATGCTTGGGAGGGTGGAGGGACAGTGCAAGAGAGAAAGATCTCAATGAGATGGATTTATTCAGTCATTTCAGTAATGGGGATAAGGTGTGTCAGAGATAACAAGATTGGCACAGGATATAGTAGGGTTTAGGGCTATTGTACATAGGGTTACTATGAGTTGCAGGTGACTCGATGGCACATAAGAACATGGTAAATGGAGGAAAATTGATGTTATCATGGATTTCATTTTATTGGAGCTATGATCAATATTCATAGATGCAGCAGTCAGGAGATCTAAATATGACAAGGGACACATCTTTAAAACTCTAAAGTGGAAGGATAACTTTGAAGACTAAGGTGTGCGTAACCTAAGGCCTGGTATTTTCAAATTCCTCATAGATATGCAAAGGTCAGGCAATGAGTGAGAAAGATTAATGAAAAAGTGAATATTTTGGTCCTTTTTGAGAAGGCTACTGAATACATCAGAGACTACCAAAAGGACCACCAAATCTATCTTATAAGTAGATAGATCTAGAGTGCTAGTGTGCTCCTTAGATACAAGGATGTTAAACTTTATCTCATAGACTTTGGATATGTCATCAAGGTGGGCTTACTACTGGATAAAGGCTACATTCCTATTCTTTTTTTTAAAAAAAGGACACTGAAAAAGATGAGCCTCAATAACAAGGATTGACACAGTGATTTCAACAGTGGACTCGGAACAACAGATTTTGAGATGATGGCACAGTTTTGGGAATTTAGAAATTGGAAGGTAGAAGCTTCATTCTACCATATTTTGGAATGTTATAGATTGGAGCCAAATCTACACCATCAGATAGCCTAACAATACTTGCAAATGTAGTATTTTCACATTCATTTCTTTTTTATGCCTCCTCTCCCCAGGTAGCCAAGCACATCACCTAGTTAGTCTAGCTCTAGCAGCTGCAGTTTACTTATTGGTCTTTCACATTTATGCTAGGCATTTATTACAAAGATATTTTAAAACTTTAAAGGGGAAAACAAATATAAAATAATATAAAAATTAGAGGAACTTTACTACTTTTTAAAGCTAGACTGTCTCGATACAAGAGTGCAAATCATGTGAAGCTCTACTAGAATTTGCATCTCATGAATACTTAAAATTCAAGTCAGTAAGTATTTATTCAGAACATATGCATTCATTTCCTAGGGTTTCCGTAACAAAGAGCTTTAACAACAGAAAGGTATTATCTCACAGCTCTAGGGGAGATTACACACACACACACACACACACACACACACACACA
>NW_006399758.1:36376720-36406274 GCF_000299155.1 Elephantulus edwardii | reverse complement strand
AAAATTATATATATGTATATATAAAATTATATATATACATATATACACACATATATACATATATAAAATTATATATATCCATATATAAATATATATACACACACACATATAAATCAACGTGACAATAAGGTTAGTTTTTTTGAGAGGTTCTAAGAAGGGCCATGCCTCTTTCCAAGCTACTGGTGGTTGCTAGCGAGCTATGGTGTTTCTTGGCTTGCAATTGTATTATTCTATTCTCTTCCCTAATTGTAACATGACATTCTTTTTATGCATTTCTGAGTTCTTGTGTCTTCATATGTACTTCATATAAGGACATGATTCATTGATTTCCAATTCTCTGTAATCCAGCAGGATTTACTCTTAACTTGATTGTAGCTGTAAAATTCCTATTTCCAAATAAGGTCACATTATACAAGTACTGCAAGTTAAGGTCTGCAGCATGGTTTTGTAGGAATGTAATTCAATACCAGCATGCTCTAAGATGCTTTACTTAAAAATTGAGCCACGCAGAGAAATGTAAGACATCAGTTGTTGTAATTGTGTACCATCAAGTAGGAATTGACCCACAGCTGACCCTCTGATGGGTTTTCAGAGGCAGTGATTATATGAGAAGAGATTGTCGATCAAAGTGGTGTAGAAAATACAAAAAAGTATGCAATAATCACACCAGCCTGTAATGCATGATATAGGGGGAAAGAAAGTGCTACAGAAGTACACACTAATATTTACTGAAGGTATCAAGGATTGGTTCATGAAGCAGATGACATTTTAAGCTAACCTTGAAGGAGGATAGGTGTGTCTGAGTCAGTGAGACTAGATCAGGATAGGGCAGGCTTCAGAGCTGTACATAGGGTTGCTATGAGTCACAGGTGACTCGACAGCACTTAACAACAAGAGATAAAAACTAAGCTTAACCTGACTCAAGTTATGGTATATTCAATCACCTCATATGTTCAAAATTGAGCCATGAATAGGGAGACTGAAGAAGAATTTATGCCTTTGGATTGGGGTGTTTAAAAAATAATATTTTTCATAGCACGCATTGCCAGAAGAACAAATGAATCTCTCTTAGGAGGATAGTCAGTGTGTTTGCCGGAGACAAGGATGGAATATGTTGGGCAGGCTATCAGGTACTGTTGATCAATGGTGAAGAAGAGAGTCAATTAAAAAAAAGAATGAAGACCTTTATCAAGGTGAGCTGGTATAGGAGCTGCAGCCATGACTCAAGGACAATTGTGAGGATGGCACGCTATTAGACAGGACTTCATTCTCTTGTTCTTAGGATTACTACAGTTCAGAAGTAACACCATGGCACCTAGCAGAGACAAGATGAAAGATGCACAGAGGTAGCACACGTACACACAAAGGTATAGAAGTATGACATGTTGGCTGCAGTTCAGTAAGTATCCTGAGAGTTGAGGAGGCTGTTTAATAATTTACAAAGTCATTACTACCAGTAAACAAAACATTTTGATGGTAATCTGCACTACTACAAATCATACTATGGTCAGCTCTACAGCTGTATAATTTTTTAAAATGTTTCTCACATGTTCAGAACATTTTGCATTTCTAAACATTGCCCAAAGTCCAGCACAGTCTGTAGAGTATCCCGGTTAGAGAGCTAGAGAAGTGAATGAAATTCAGTCTGTGATTTATGTCGCAGAGACATTTTCAGTGGCAAATACCAACCCAATTGTGTAACCACTTCTGAAAATCAAAAATATCCCATGGAATCATCAAGGGCAGCTCATGAATTGTGGAAGACTTATGAGAATCGACCCGACCAGAACCAAACTCATTGCTCTCACATTTGTTCAGACACATAGCAACCCTCGTATATTTCCTAGCCTGTAAATCTTTACATGAAAAGATGGTCTATCTTTTCCTTCAGAGTCACTGGTAGATTTGGCCAGCCAGCCCTTCATTTAGCAGCCCAATATATTATGCACTTTGCCACCAGACCTCCTAATTATGTTGTGCCATAGTACCTGTGTGCTATCTAGAATCCATATAAAATGAATGAGCTCCTTCCCAGGTTTCCACTGCCTATCATGACTATACAGAGAAAGTACAAAGGATGTCAGCGGCTCACTCCTTACAGAGCCGTCCCTGCTTATTGACAGCTCTTATTTCTTTATCACGTCTCTAGGGATCTTCAAGCAGCATCAGACCTGCTCAGCATCTAGGTCTGTTTAGACTCAGACTCTCTGCTTCTGTGCTATTCTGAAAGTCAAAGGAGAGATTTCCCAATTAAACTAGAACATGTGCAGCTATGCTTGCAAATGTGTCACATTAGCTTGGATTCAAGTCTAAGTCAGAAAACCTGTAGTCAACCTCCTACTTACATCTGTGAATAAGCCCAAAAGCAACTGCAGGGTTGTTCAGGCTAAACAGATGGATGGTCCTGTCAGGAACAGATTGCACTAGAGCTAAGATGTAGGATGCAAAGCCATCCCCTCTGAACTGAGAAACATATTCAGCAGTCGGAAGGACGTCCTTTTTAATGTATTCTTTTAAAATTCTCCATATTTAACTGTTTCTAAGGCAAGGTTAAATCTTTTTGTCCTCTATTTTTTTTTGTTTGTTTGTTTTGTTAGTTTTGTTCAGTTGGTTTAAAGCTGTATTACCTCCTCCAGAGATAATTATCATCATTATGCATGTCTTAATGCTTCTTATTATGTACAATCATTGTATCATTAATTCGCTTGACTAACACAGTGCCATATAGTAATTGTATTGTTTATTGACAAAATCAAATGAATAAAGCTATATTCTAATACATTCGTAAGTAATGAGATTGTTTTTGAAAAGATGTGAATTATGTATATCTGATAAATCACAAAATATCTTTATATTACATAATTACACATATAAAATTTTCAATATCTTTAATAAGAATGAAATTATTATGTTGGAATGTACTGTAGATAATCTTAGTGTATTAGATACTGATATATTACTAAAAACAAAGCATAGGCATAGTATTTAATTTTAAAAATTTTTCAAGTGTTTTGGTTTTGCATTTCCAAACCAAATCCACTACCAAGTCTATTCTGATTCCTAATAGCGCTGTTGGACAGAGCAGAACTCCTCAAACTTTAAATCTTTAGGGAAGCCAAATGCCTCATCTTTCTTTTCTAGGGCAGCTGGTAACCTAAAACTACAAGACTTTTTTGGCTAAGAATTGAATGCCAACTATAGCACCATTACTGCTTTTGTTTCGTCTTTGTTGTTGTG
The DNA here is from genome assembly GCF_000299155.1 of Elephantulus edwardii. Taxonomy (NCBI): domain Eukaryota; kingdom Metazoa; phylum Chordata; class Mammalia; order Macroscelidea; family Macroscelididae; genus Elephantulus; species Elephantulus edwardii. The sequence goes on along the minus strand of NW_006399758.1, from coordinate 36,403,037 downwards.
TTTCCTAGAGTTGGAATTGACCCTTAAGTGACCCTCCAATGCATCTCCAGAGGCAGTTAATTGTTCCAGAGCAGATAAGCATCTTTCTCCTGAAGAGCAACTTGTTGTATTCAAATTGCGCACCTTTTGGAATTGCAGTGAAGCTTCTTACCACAGAGTTCCCTCAGGTACAGAAAAGTTCTTTTGAACAAAAACTGCAGTCCAAACTCCTTTTCTAACAGTTTTATTTATTAACGGAATTATTTTAAAAGAAAATTGAAATATTTTAACGAAATACAATGACATTATCCATTATGTGACAGATACATTAGTATTTTAAACACTTTTTTTCATTTTTATTGTTTTATTTTCTAAATAACTAGTTACTCTGTTATACTCTCTATTCTGATAGTTGGCATTTCATTGGCCAAAATAATGAAAAGTATGAACATATAAACATACATAAATAGAATGTATGTATCAATTTGTGGATATTATGTACATATATTATAGCAACAAGCTGTGCTGCAATGCTGAAGGCATGGGGTTTGAGTCCACTAGCTGCTCTTCTATATAAATATATGTACAAAATGTTGTTCCTTAGCTGCCAGGTAAGGAATCATAGGCATTGTTCTGTTTCTAATATTACGATGCTTACAAAATATGAAGTTCCAATTGTTGACAAATTTTAAGTTAAAATATTGCAATTATATTTAACAAAATTAGTTATTCCTAGAAAATAAGTAATTTTGTTAAAGATGATTGTGAGTGGTCAAGAACCATGCTGTGACTCCAAAGGCATATGTTTCAAACCCACCAACTGCTCCACAGGAGAAGGATGTGCACTCCCTTCTTGTCCAATTAACTGCCTCTGAAAACCTGCTGGAGGGTTATCTGTGGGTCAGTTCTGACTTGATGGTACACAACAGCAACAATATTTAATAAAAAAATATTCAAGAAATGAGAAAAGCACAGGAAATTATTTAATAAAGTTCATATTACACTGAATTAAAGAATATAATTCAACTGATGAAGACCACTCAGGGTCATATCTTGTCAGTCATCACTATTTTTGGATCTGGAAATCCTTTTGAAAATGGATACAAACAATAGGAAAAGAAAACATATATTCAATAATCCACCAGTTATTGTGGAGATGCCGTCAATATGGCTATATTTTTTCAAAGTTTCTTTTAAAATATGTGTGTAGAATACATTTTGATGAACTGAATTTTTAAAAGTTATATAGATGTTTTAAACTATACTGTCAAATTAGATATGTACAAATGATTGCTTGTCAAATTAGGAGACCATCGTTAAAATGATCCTTAGCATAAATATTTGCTTAACACTTTGATTGTAACCTGCTGATACAAATATTAGGCTTCTGATCTATAGAGTTATGAGATAGTTATATAGTATAATTATATTTATAAGATATTATAATTATATTTATAATTATTATAATATTATCATAATTAGTATAAGATATCATAATTATATTTATAAGAATTATAATTATGATAGATTTAGGTAGTGGAAGCCTCTTGTTTATGATAATTTTCCTTGACAGCAATGACAAACTAGTGCAAGCATCACAAAATAAGTGAAACTAGGGAATAACTTCAAAGAGGGTAAGTGGAAGTCCCTAAGTAAGGAGAGATTGTTGAAAGAAGATACACAAATTTGAGGACACAATCAAGCAAATACTCGGTTTTGAGATAGACCGAAGAAACATAGGTAAATGATACAAAATGTTTCAAACATATCAGATAATTATGTTTATGTTGACAAAGAAAAAGAAAGAATTTGTGGAACCTACTTCTTAACAGTCAAATGTAGCTGAGCATGCAAGTAGACAAAAACATTAGAAAGTAGCCAGTAGATTTAGCAATCATAAGATAAAATACATCTTAGTAAAAGCAAGAAGACAATGTGAGAGGTCACTGGAATTACTACCCGGAGAATTATCATTCTTATCTATAACAGTTACACATATTTATATGTACATAGACTCTCATTCTGATGTTGATGTTGTGTTCCATAGATTCAGAACTGACCCATAACTGACCCTCCGGTGAGTTTTCAGAGACAGTTAATTGCAGGGGCGGAGATTGCCCATCCTCTTCCCTTGTAGCATCGAACAGCACGCCTTCAGGATTGCAGCACAGTCTCTTGCCACTAGGCCTACCTAGAGCTACCTAGACTATCATAGGAATCATATATAACTGGCCTGAAAGATTAAAATTAAAATGGCCCCTATAGTTCTCAGCTGAATTAAACTCAGGTTTCTATAGTTCTCAGCTAAGTTAAACTCAGGAATTTTTCCATTGTCCCTGGTAGAGCCCCACACCCAGTTGTATCCAAGGCAACAGTATTTCAAGAATGGCTAACTACAAGGCAGGGCAAACAAGCAGATGTTTCTCGACTGATAACCCATGTGCCTTTGTTTCCCGACTGATAACCCATGTGTCTTGTGCTTTTCCACTGCCCTGGAGTTTGAACTCATTGTATACTTAAGAATTTGTGAAACCACCCTATAACTTAAGATCTGTCTAACTGCCACATGTGCTACATGACTGCCACAGGTGCTACGTGCAAATATGCTGTGTAAACCATGAGCGAAAACTGAACCAATGAATTCAAACTGTGCTTTCATGACCCAATGAGAAGCTGATACCCAGTTGTATCCCCCTAAAGTGTATAAAAAGAGCCAACTTTGTCTGCTCGAGGTCGGCTCCTCTATCTCCTGCGAGAGATACGTGTCAGCCCAGAGCTCCGCAATAAACCTCTTACCTCTTGCTGTTGCATCAAGCCGGTGTCTTGGAGTCTTGGGTCTTCGCCGTCCACTCGGGACAGTACAGGACCACCGGTTTGGGGGTCCTTCCGGCCAACTTGATTTGTCTTTTAGTATTATATTTTAGATTCTCAGTTATTCTGGCACACTAAATAAGCAGTTCTGTTTAAGATAGAGTATGACAGGGGGCGGGGAGGTGCTCTATTTTTTAGAGTTAAATTCTAACTGTAATCGTTTGAGCAATTAACATAATTACTTTATATTTCAATGCCCTCATCTACAAAATGGGGATATAATAGTTGGGAAATATAATTATTCCCACTTCAACAATTGAATTTGTTTGAGAATTAACTAATACAATACATGCTAAAGAATTTAAAGCAGTATCAAACACATACTGAATGTTTGGTATATTTTTACCTGTAATTGCTACTGTTGTTGTTAGTAGTGGTGTTGCTCTTAGAATTAAGGTATAAAGGTCTTGTCAGATATTACATGAAGTGTCTTATTTCCCTGTAAAGGATGATAGCAGTAACAGAACTGACTTTCAAAATTGCAAATAGGATCAGGGAAATGAGTAAAGGATGCTCTAAGAAATCATAACTTTGAGCATTTCCATTTATTTCCTATTTGGATAATGGATAATATTCTCTGTTTGGATAATAGAGGCAATATAACTTCACAGTTGTCTGAAGTCAGCAGCTGCTCCTTGAAATAATCTTTTAATCAAACTTATTTCCTCATCACCTAGTCTAACTCTTGAATGTGCTTCACTGGGTTTATTCCTTAAGGACTGTGTATAGGCATGAAAGTGCTGTCTTAATTGAGGGCATATATTATGCATCACATTAGGCTAGTATGTATGAGGTGATCTCTGTCATTGAAGTAGATAAGCAGTTGCACCACCAATACAAAGGCAAGTGGTTCAAATCCACAAGTTGTTCCATGGAAGAAAGATGACCTCTTCTCCTGTGCTGTTTACAGTTTCTGAAAACCAACTGAAAGGTCACAAATGAGTCAATGCTGACTTTATGGCAATGAGAAACAGTAATAGTTTATGCAAAGGAAGCTCTGCTAGCTTAGTAGGTAAGAGTACCTTTACCCAAAGTTAGGCAGTTCAAATCCATTAGCTGTCACACAGGAGAAAGATGGGAAATCTCCTCTCATGCTACTTTCAGTCTTTGAAAATCTACCACAGGGTCAGTTTTGAGTCAGTTTGGATTCGGTAGCACATAACAACAGTTGATATGCTTATGCTGTCATTCTGTTTATCGAAAGATAATACATTCCCTCTCATAGATTTTGGCAGGATGGAAGAACATTATTTGAGAAGAGTACAGAAGACTGTATTACAGACAGTGAGAGGTACCTTTGATAGAGCCAGCAGAAAGTAGGGAACACCTCGAGAATCTTGAGCTTCGAGAGAGGTCTAAAGTATACATACATCTGTTCCGTGTCATGGAGCTTCAGGATAAGAACTAGCTACTGAAAATTCTTCAGCTGTTAAGCTCTGAGGATTCTGCTGGTGCCCAGCTTTGGATGTGAAGGTGCTTGGAAGTGCATTAAAATAAATGAGTTTATTAGGGATGTATTTTACTTAAAAGAATATATTCATTATAATAAGAACAATCTAGTACTAAGGCATTAATTAGAATAAGTATTAATCTAACATATGGGTTGAAATAGAAAAAAAAATTCTGACCACTGTCACTGTCCAATAGTTAGTTCAACATTTTTTTATTTAATGAATAACTAGTAACTACAAAAAAAAATAGTAACTAGTAACTACAAAACCAGCCACTTCAATGTGAATCTAATAAAAGAGGTCAAATAACTCTCCCAAAGAAATGCCGAAATCGGTTTGATCTGATTGACACTGGAAAGGGCCTAGGGTGGCTGGAAAACATTATCCTATGGACAGCAGGTTCAGCAGTCAATTATTTAAATGTGAATAGAATTAAATATTCTACTCTAGAAATGTATTTGGTAAATTTGAGAGAATGCAAGGGACAAATATTGCCTTTAAATTTTAATACAAAAGGGGGTGTTAGAGAACTGACTTTCTTTGGAAAAGAAAATATATTTGGTTCATCATACATTCAGCACAGTAAAAGGAGCAATGGTCATATGGGTACAGCCATTTCTGACTTCCTCTAACTGCACCAAGGGGGACTTCCACCATCATCATCTTCCATAGTACAAAACCAATTCCTGCGAGGTCAGACATGTTCCCCATACTCTACACCTGTTTCTACTGATCCCTGCACCAATAGTCTTCCTTTAGAGGTCCAAAATCCATTGCATTAGCTCACAGAGCACAAAGAACACACTCATTATTATGATTATAATTAACCAAATATCATTTCAGTTGACAACAGGAGATAGTTACTCACTTGGGACTGCTCTCTAAGCATGTTCACAGACCCTTTAGCTTTCAGTCTCTCAAAACTCTTAGTCCTGCCAATTACAGCTCTTCTCCCCTCTCCATAGTCCTCCAACAAACTTGGACAAAGACTCCTAGCTCTGGTTCTGTGTCATGGCAGTCCCAAGGTCAGTTTTATTTCATATCGGTTCTCTGCTGCAGTTACTACCACTATTTCTGTTGTTCTCCTGGAGTTCTGGCTGGTACAAGAATCTCTGGCCCCAAAGGGTCCACTGCATTGTCTGCTTCTTGTTTGCTGGTGGTGAGATTCTCAAATTCTTCTGCTGAATCTGCTCAATTTAATGGCAAGATTAGCCAATCTCCTTGTGGATAGACCAATATGTCTTATTTGTATATTCTGATCCATTATATGGAAAAGTCAAAATCAATGGCTAAGAAAGTAAGTTTGGACAAAAACCCTTAGCATCACAGACCATCCCCTGGCTTTTCAAGCTATTAACCTTCATATTTGGAGAACCAAATTTCTTCTTACAATAGACTAATAACTGTATTTGTGAAAGTGTGTGAGCCAGCCACTTAATGTCTCATGCCTCAGTATCACCTATATTAGATAATAAATTTCTTATTTGCCCATCCCTATCAAATCAATACTCTGAGGGGGGAAAGGAAGGATGTTCCTTTCTCTGAAGAATCTTCTATTCTCATTAGAACTTCTAGAATCTGCATCCATATGCAAAGTCCAATCAAGAGCAAGCCATCACGTTGAAGCAATGAACACCAGCTCATAGCATGAGACATCTAAATCTCTGAGTTTTGATCAACAACTCCCCATCCATCTGTGCCTAGGTCCAAATGTACATCAGCAATTCAGAAGTATATTCTTCTTTCTTCTTCATTCATTCTGGACGAGCTAGTCCTTTCACTTAGCCTTAGTCTTCAACATGGGACCAAGTCAACAAGGCAGGGTCCTCATGACTCCCTGCTTTTCAAGCTGGCAACCCGTATGCATTTATCCAAACATTTGTGTATGCTTGTTGACCGTTCTGATGGAATAAAATCAAACTCAGCCAAATTTTTTATTGTTGTGTGCCTCTTACTTCCACTCCAGGGGATACATGTAGTCACCACAAGTGAACATACTTGCCAGTTCCCTTTAACTTCAAGTCTGGGAAAGGAGCTTTGAAGGGTATGAGCTTCACCATGTGTCAGTAGCCAAACAACTTATTCTAACTTTAAAAATTCAACATCTCTTTTATTCTCTCTCTCTCTCTGTCTCTCTCTCTCGTCTCAAGTAATATCCCATCAATCAAAATTCCAAGTAGGGTCTACAAATCCACTCAAAGGCACATTTAGAGTATTGGGCTGGGCATAATCTTCCCCAGACTAAACTCCATGTTCTCGACCAAGCCCTACTGCTTCAAAAAAACACTTTTTTCAGGGAAAATCTTCCATTTTTTTATATGTCCAATCAATTAATTACCAAAGGCCAGATTTTACGCTTTCCAAACCTAAAATATTCAGTATTAATTTCTATCATTTATCTTACTTTTACCACCTAGAAGAAACATCAATATTCTGTAACAAAACCCTTAATAATTTATACATGTTAATATTATTATTGTTGTTGTTGTGTGTACCGTTGAGTCAGAACTCACTCATAGCTGACCCTTTGGTGGATTTTTAGAGGTAGTTAATCACACAGGAGGAGAGCCCACCCTTTTCCCATAGAGTAACTGGTGGCATTGAACTGCATGCCTTAATGTTACTAAATTCAATATTTAGTAACATTGACACATAGAAGAATGCATAAATATCCATCAAGTACACGCTTTCCACAGTCTACAATATAGCTCAATAAAAACAACATTCAGTATAGTTAAATAAACAAAAACTTTACTCCTTTTAACAATATGTTTTTGTTCTTGTTATGTGCCGTCGAGTCGCTTGCTACTCATAGTGACCCTATGTACAACAGCCCTAAACACCGCTCTGTCCTGTGCCAATTGCACAGTCTCTGACACTCCCATCCCAATTATCCCAGTCACGGAATCAATCCACCTCATAGAGGGCCTTCCTCTCCTGCGCCATCCCTCCACCCTCCCAAGCATGATGTCCCTCTCCAAGGACCAGTCTCTCATCGCAACATGTCAAAAGTATGTTAGACGGAGCCTCAGAATTCTTGCCTCCAAGGAGCCAACTGGTTTAACCCTTTCCAGGACAAATCTGTTTGTTTTCCTAGCAGTCCATGGTATTCTCAATACTCTTCTCCAGCACCACAGCTCAAAGGCATCAATTCTCCTTCTATCCTCCTTGGTCATTGTCCAACTCTCTGATGCATAACAAGTGATTGCAAAGATCATGGCCTAGACGCACCCTAGTCTCCAGAGAGACACCATTGCTCTTCAGTACTTTGGAGAGGTCCCTAACAGCAGACTTTCCCATGGCAATGCGCCTTTTAATTTCCTGGCTGCTGGTGCCAAGACTGTTGACTATGGAGCCAAGCAAACTAAAGCTGTGTACAATCTCAATCTCTTCACCATCCATCCTGACACTGCCAATTGGTCCAGTGGTGAGAATCTTTGTCTTCTTGACATTGAGCCTCAATCCATATTGTAGGCTGCAGTCCTTAACACTCTGCAGCAGGCACTTCAGGTTCTCTTCGGTTTCAGCAAGCAGGGTTGTGTCATCTGCATAACGCAGATTGTTGATAAATCGTCCACCAATCTTGACCCCACATTTCTCCTCATAGAGCCCAGCCTCCCGAATAATCTGCTCTGCAAATAGGTTGAAAAGCTATGGAGATAGGATGCATCCCTGGCATACGCCCTTCCCAATTTTGAACCATGCAGTGTTCCCTTGCTCTGTTCTGACGACTGCCTCTTGGTCCAAGTATAAGTTTCGCATTAGAATGATCAAGTGTTCTGGGATTCCCATTCTTCTCAGAATCAGACATAGTTTGTTATTATCTACCCAGTCAAATGCTTTTGCATAGTCAATGAAACACAGATAGACATTTCTCTGGTATTCCCTGCTTTCAGCCAAGATCCATCTAACATCAGCTACAATATCTCTAGTACCACGACCCCTTCTACACCCAGCCTGGACTTCTGGTAGTTCTCTGTTGATGTGCTGTTCCAGTCGTTTTTGGATAATCTTCAGTAAAATCTTGCTTGCATGTGAAATCAGTGAGACTGTTCTGTAGTTTCCACATTCTGTTGGGTCATCTTTCTTTGGGATAGGAATAAATATCGATCTCTTCCAGTCAGTTGGCCAAGTGGTTGTTCTCCAGATTTCTTGGCACAACTTGGTGAGCACGTCCATGGCAGCATCTGTTAACTGAAATATGTCAATTGGTATACTATCTATTCCTGGAGGCTTATTTTTTGCCATTTCCTTCAAAGCAGCCTGAACTTCTTCTTTTGTGACCATAGGCTCTTGCTCATAGGTTATTTCATGAAATTCTTCTGTGTCTTCCAATTCCTTTCGATACAGTGACTCAGTATTTTCTTTCTTTCTTTTTATACTTCCTGGATCATTTAACATTCTGCCAAAAACATCCTTGATTATAGCAACTCAAGGTTTGAATTTGTTCTTCCATTCCTTGAGCTTAAGATATGCTGAGCGAGTTCGGCCCTTTTGATTTTCTGACTCCAACTCCTTGCACATTTCATTGTAATATTTTGCTTTGTCATCCTGTGCTGCCTTTTGAAATCATCTATTCAACTCTTTAGTATCTTGAATTCTTCCTTGTGCTTTGTCTTCTCTGCGCTCCAATGCAATTTTCAGAGTATCTTCTGACATCCATTTTGGTCTTTTCTTCCTCATCTGTCTTTGCAATGACTGTTTGCACTCTTCCTGGATGATACCCTTGATATCCTCCCACAACTCATAGCTTACATTAATATATGGAAGATATAGAAACAGCAATATTCATAAAGTTAAATCAACACAAATCTCCATATATAAACCTTTAAAGAAATTCCCAGTTTGAACTTCATTCTCTGCCTTTAACTTTTTTCATTCACATGAACATAGTCTCAGGCCTCTAACTTTTGTCTTAGGCCAAAAGTAGCTTCTCAACTTTGCTTACCCATCTTAGTAGCTGGAAAAGTAGCCATCTTAACTGTACCTCTCAAGCCCCGCAATTCTTAGTATTACAGAATCCCACACTTCCATGAATCTCAAGCCATTGCATTGAATTTCATGCCTGACTCCAAGTACAAAAGGAACAAGTGAAGGAGTGGGAGAAGGCCTTATCTTACCTCAACTCCAAAAAAAGGAGACTGCCACCATCAACAACATCCACAATGCAAAAACAATTCACATGAAGTTAGATGTGTACCCTCTGATTTTACTAATTCCAACACCAATATTACTGTTCTACTGAATACAAAATCCACTGTAGTAGCTCACAGAGCACATGGAACATACTTAAGATTATGGAGTTTATTAAGGAAATGAACAGGATACAATTTCAGTTAGCAAGAGAATACAATTTCTCTTCCAGGAGAGCTTCTTAATCATTCTCACAGGCCCTTCAGCCTCCAGTCACATGGCTTTAGGCCAGTGTAACAAAGTTGCTGTTGTTGTGTGCTGTCAAGTCACATTTCACCCATAGCTGACCCTCCAACGGGTTTTAAGAGGCAGTAAATTACAAGGGAGGGGATTGCCAATATTTCTCCCCCAACAAACTCTTAGTGCTGTGAATTTGGAATCTTCTTCCAATCATCAAATAACTTGTACAAAGGCTTCTAGCTCTGGTTCTGTGGGATAGGGGTTGCAAGGTCAGCTCTGTTTCATGCCAAGTCTCTGGTTTTCTGCTGCAGTTGCTGGTGCTACTGGTGCTCTCCTGTAGGTCTACGAGGCACAAGAAGGCGTGGTGCCATCGGAACACTGCATCCTCTGCTTATTCTTTGCTGGTGGTGAGATTCTTAAATCCTGCTGCTGAATCTGTTCAATTTAATGGCAAGACCAGACAATTCCATTGTGGATAGACTAGCATACCCTATTTGCATATTGCCACTAATTCACATGGCAAAGCCAAAGTCATTCCTAGGAAAGCCATTTTGAACAATAAACTCTTAACACTACAACCACACTTTATGGGACAGAAGAGCATACTATGAAAATTTATTAAGTAAAATTATAATGTTTGCTATATCCTAGTCTAGAATTATCTATATTACATCTCATAGCTGTATTGATAGATTACATTTATTAATTATATTTGGTGTTAATTTTGCTAATCACCATTGAAGCAACTACAATTAATAGTAACACTATGAATAGATCTGAATCTTGCACTTTCCTGAACCAGTATTAACTATTACTCTGATAAGATCAAGTCTATTGGCAACACTGTGCCAATCCTTGTCATCTGGTTGAAAGTCTTCTTCTCTTCCAGTGGCTTTCCACTACATTATAATAATATCATATAATATTCTTCCTCTTTTTGTTCATTTTTTCCTTTTGCTTTAAGATTTTGGTTATTGTATACCTTTATGGTAACTGTCTTTGCAAACTTAGTGGAAAGTCATCTGAGTTGATTCAATTTTTTTTCCGTTTTCTTCTTCTGCTGTTTTTTTTTCTTCAAATGGCACACAACAACATAGTTAGCAATAGAATAAAACAGTAATTAATATTTTACATTGCTGATGATGGTTGTCACTGAGTTGACTCTGACTCTTTACATCTTGTTTGTTACACAATTAAAAAGCTCCAAAAAGTTTTCTTGGCTGGGACCTAAACAAAAGCATGTACTCAAAGCTTTTGCTCATTGATACCACTGAGGGGGTTCACACATCAATCTTTAAGTTAGCAGTCATACACAAATGGTTTTAAGCCACCCAGGGACCTAGATATAATTGTATAATGCTTATTATATGTGGATCCTTTTGTACTTTATATTTATATGTGTGTTTAATATTAGCCCATAGAAAGAAATATTGCTCATAAATCCATTTTACTTTTTTCTTAAATTTTGTGAAGTAACATACCAATACTTAAGTATTTTTGTTTTAACTATTGTATTTTTCAAAAAAAGTAATATAGAGAAAAATCAGGTCAACTAAATCATATAGCATATTTAGTGTATTTGTTCTCCTTGATAGAAATTTGAGTCAATATGCTAGTTTTCTATAGCAGACAAAATGCCAAAATCAAGGCTCAATTTATATGATATACAAAGAAGCAAGTATAGATTTTTGCATCTGTATTTACACAAATGCATTTAATTCCTTTTTTTTGTTTAAATTTTGTTCTCTATATCTTTTGACCACTACTCATCCATTAGTTATATTTCCATTGTTTGTATGTTGCTCTGATTCTAGATGCTGTGCCACCAGTATTTAAAATACCACTGGAATAATCCATATAGACGGGTTTCAGTGGAGCTTCCAGAATATAACAGACTACAATGAAGGACACGGCAGTCTATTTCTATTGGCCATGACAGTCTAGTGGCCACTGAAAACTTTATAAATAGCAATGGAATATTTTCTGGTATTATGCTGGAATACAAACTCCTCAGATTACAAGACATTAAAAGTATCACTGGAGAAGAGTTGCCTTCACAAAGAACAGTCAGCAATAGGCATGCCTCAGTTCTGGACAATGTTTTTCCTTTTGAACACTGGGTCATCATGAGTAAGAACTGACTTCAGACACTTATCCAAACTACCACACCTCCAACAACAAATCCGTAGAGGGGAAAAGTGACTAAGTAAATAAGCTCAGGAGAATACAGGAAAACATGAAGTCAGTAAATAATGTGAGCTCCAAAATGCATGTAGGGAACACTGGCATCCTAGTGGGTAAAGAGTTGCGTTGCTAATCCAGAGGCAGGTGGTTTGATCCACTGGAAAAAGATGGGCAATCTTATCCTGAGCAATTTACAATCTCTGAAATCTGCTAGAGAATCAGCTACGAGTCCATTCAGACTTGGAAGCATATAACACAACAACAAAATTAGTCTAATAATCTTTGCTACTCTGTTATTCTGATAGAAGACTAGAAAATTCAAAGACATGGATATGTACTATTTTCCAGATATCAGCATCAACTAAAATGTACAGTAAACTCCTCTTTTATTATAATGCAATCCTCTTTCCCTCTACATATTATTGTAGATAAAAGGTTGTTGTTGTTGTTGTTATGTGCCGGCGAGACGTTTCCGACTCATAGCGACCCTATTTACAACAGCCCTAAACTCTGCTCTGTCCTGTGCAAATCGCACTGTCTCCGACACTCCCATCCCAATTAACCCAGTCACTGAATCAATCCACCTCATAGAGGGCCTTCCTCTCCTGCGCTGTCCCTCCACCCTCCCAAGCATGATGTCCCTCTCCAAGGACCAGTCTCTCCTCACAACATGTCCAAAGTATGTTAGAGGGAGCCTCAGAATCCTTGCCTCCAAGGAGCCACCCGGTTTAACCCTTTCCAGGACAAATCTGTCTTCCTAGCAGTCCATGGTATTCTCAATACTCTTCTCCAGCACCACAGCTCAAAGGCATCAATTCTCCTTCTATCCTCCTTGGTCATTGTCCAACTCTCTGATGCATAACAAGTGATTGTGAAGACCACAGCCCGTATCAGGTGCACTTTAATCTCCAGAGAGACACTATTGCTCTTCAGTACTTTGGAGAGGTCCCTAACAGCAGACTTTCCCATGGCAATGCGCCTTTTAATTTCCTGGCTGCTGGTGCCAAGACTGTTGAATGTGGAGCCAAGCAAACTAAAGCTGTGTACAATCTTAATCTCTTCACCATCCATCCTGATGCTGCCAATTGGTCCAGTGGTGAGAATCTTTGTCTTCTTGACATTGAGCCTCCATCCGTATTGTAGGTTTTAGAGATATTTATGATAAATTTATCTGTTACTTAAAAAAATAGCTTCTACTAAAAAAGTAGAAAAATCAATTTTTACCTCTGGCTATTTTCATAGTATTCTGGTTGAAGCAAACAAATAAAAACATGTTATAGGTTATTTCAATTAATGAGACTATTTTTCAAATAGTTTATGTATGTATTGAAAAATATTACTTCTTGTTGTTGTTAAGTGTTATGAAGTTGAGTATGTCTCACAGCGACCCTATAAATAAAAAAGATCTGAACTCCGTTCTATCTTGTGCCATCCTCAAACTTCCTGACACATTAGAGCCACTGTGGCAGTCATCATGTAAATCCACATGGTTGATGGTCTTCCTCTTCTTCACTGACCCTCTACCCTTCCCAACATCATGTCCCTCTCCAAGGAATAACCCCTCCTAGCATCATGCCCAGAGTATGTGAGGCATTCTTCATTCTTCATTCCTCATCATTCTTGCTTCCAAAAAGCAAGGCTACATCTGTTAATTGAAACAAGTAAATGCTATTTCATCAATTCCTGAGGCCTTATTTTTTGCCAATGCCTTCAATGCAGCTTCTACTTCTTCCTTCATTACCATCGGCTCCTGTTCATAGAGCACTTCGTGAAATTTTTCAAGGTCAATCAGTTCTTTCTAGCACAGTGACTCTGTGTATATTCCCTGCATTTTCTTTTTCACTCAGAATTTCTATCTTACTTTCCAAAATATAAAAATAATCATTTTCCTAAGATCTCTTTCTATAAATTTTTGTTTCCAATTCTGAGAAGAGTGAGAATCCCAGAACATTTAATTGTGCTTACACGAAACATATACTTGGACCAGGAAGCAGTCATCAGAACAGAACAGGAAGACAGTGCATGATTCAAAATTGGGAAAGGTGTATGTCAGAGATATATACTTTCCTCCTATCTTTTCAATTTATATACAGAACAGATCATCCAGGAGGCTCAGCTGTATGAGGAAGAATGTGGCATTAGGCTTGGAAGAAAATTCATCAACAATCTGCATTATGCAGATGACACAACCCTGCTTGCTGAAACTGAGAAGGACCCGAAGCACTTTAGCCTTCAATATGGATTGAAGCTCAACATCAAAAAAATGAAGATTCTCACCACTGTGCTGATTGGCAGCATCGAGATAGATGGCACAGAGATTAAGATTAAGAGCTTTAGTTTGCTTGACTCCACAGTCAGCACTCTTGGTAACAGCAGCCAGGAAATCAAGAGATGAATTGCATTGGGAAAGTCAGCTGATATGCAACGGCATCCTTCTGGAGACTGAGGTGCCTGATCCAGGCCATAGTCTTCTCAATTGCTTGCTATGCGTAAGAGAGCTTGACAGCGAGTAAGGATGATAGAAGGAGAATTGATGTTTTGCTACAGAAGAGTGTTGAATGTTCTTCCATGGACTTCCAGGAGAACAAACAAGTTCGACTTGGAGAAGGTGAAACCAGGCTGCTCCTTGGAGGCAGGGATTCTGAAGCTTCGTCTGACATACTTTGGACATGTTGCAAGAAGGCACCAGTCCTTAGAGAGTGACATCATGCTTGAAAAAATGGAGGGACAGAGAAAGAAAGGAAGACCATCAATGAAATGGATTGATTCAGTGACTTGGGATTATGAGGGTAGGTGTGTCCAAGACAGTAAAGTCAGCACAGGATACAGCAGCTTTCAGGGCTATGGTACATAGGGTCGCTATATGTTGCAAGTGATTCGATGGCACATATCAACAACAACAACAATAATATATTTTTTTCTTAATCTTCAGCATTAACCTCCAACTCTCATATTTGGTACAGTGGCTACAAAAATGGGCTCAAACCCAGCAGTGATTTGGAGGATGGCGCACAATGAGGCAGGTTTCATTCTGTTATGTAAAGGGTTGTTGTGAGTCTAAACTGACTAGACAGCACCTGTTAACAATGTATTAGGGGTGGGAGAACCAAGAGGAAACTCAGACCTTTGGTAAATCAATGCACGACATCTATTTCAGGAATGTAAGGACAAGGCAGACACAGAAGACCCAAAGTTGAAGTGTGACATGTAACGTCTCTACTTCAAATCCTTCAAACTTAAGCTTACTATTGAATAGCTATTAGAACAGACTTAGAACATGTTAAACACAGACAACATTAGCAATGAAGGCAGAAAAACCTGATGCACAGATTATGATTTTAAACTTGGCAAATATCACACCCATTATCTGAATGCAATTCTTAAAGTAATTCTTAAAACTTTGAAACACATGCTGCATTGAAAAACAAGAAACTCATGCAATATTATTCACAATGGGAGAGCCTGGAGGACATTATGCTGAGTGAAATATCTCAGTCACAAAAGCATAAATACTGCATGGTGCCACTGCTGTAAAATGGGACTGATATCAGGGTTGGGGTAAGACTGAGAAATTGTGTATACTGCACTGAAACAGATGAGGGAGAGAATAATTTAAAAGCGATGTATGATAGCTTATTATGGTTATCACAAGAGTCCACAATTTTGGGGTGGTGGGAGGGGTGCGGGGGAATTGTGTATCAGGGAGGGATTTATTCTTTTACTTTTCAAAGAGAGGAGCGAACTGGGGGATGGAGGGGAGGGCTGGGCAGGGAGAGAAGTGCAGCAATGAATGAATGGAAATCCAAAATCTCTGTAAATGTTCATTAAAATTATTAAAATAATACAAAAATTTGAAAAAAGCAAAAACTTTGAAACACAACAGAAAAGTTATCCTGTTTTTCTGACCTTCCTGCTAGATAAATTATTATAATATTAATTCTGCAGACTAAGTCTCATCATTGTCCTTGATTTCTGTGCAGGCCCCAAGGGCATACCAGTAAGTCTAGTCATGATGAAAATTATTCTCATTAAGAAAATATTGATCTTTTTATATGATTTTTATTTTTTTCAAACCTGTAATATTTTATATTATTTTATGAGATAGGTACCATGTTGTCAAACTAATCATAGCAAAATGTCAACTTTTGGGTCGAAATTTGGATGGATTCCAATGATAAGCATGTTGCATAAAACTTCGTTGTCTTGCCCTAATAGCATGCCAGATGGTACCATCTCGAAGTTGGGAAACCATGGATTTAGTATTATATTTCAGATTAGAATAGGCTGATCTTATTATAGACTGTGAAAAAGCACAGAAGCTCAGCAATGCTACTGCAATCCAGTTCACTTATGATATAAAAAAACAAAAATTAAAAATACACGAAATATGTCTCACAAAATGTCTGAAGTTGATGTGAGACACACAGTATTTCTCCTTAGAGAGGGATTCAAAGTTAAGTCAGGATAAGCAATCATCAAAACAGAAGTCTAAAGAGACAGAGAAGACACACTAAGCACAGAAGTTTCAGAAAATAAAGCAAGAAAAACAAAATAGACCAGGAACATGTGGACAGCAGTTATTAAGAGAATTTTGTAACTCTGAGGTGTTGAAACCAGACTATGAATAAACAACAGAGATGGAGAGGAAACTTAATTCTAAAAAGAGAATGGATTAGGCTGCTTGAGGTACCATGATACAGAAAGATTCCAAAGTGGCTTCCCAATTCACTGATAATTAAATCTTAATAATACTTCTCAAGCATCTATCTGTCTGAATATCTACCTGTTACCTTTTTAATCACATCTCCTACTACCTCTTCCTGGGCCTTATTCCTGCATACAGACAACCTCGGTGCTTTTATTCAAACATCACTTGATATTGGTTTTCTAGAGCTGTGGTAAGAAATTACCTTTAAGTTGATCTCTTGCCACAGTAGAAATTTTTCTATCACAGACCTAGTATCCAGAAGACCAAACTCCAGGTGTTGAAGTGGTCACAATCTCTCCAAAGGCTACAGAATTCTCTACAAAATTCTCTAGAGGGAATCATTTGCCTCTTTCTACTTCTGGTGGTTCCAGGCAAGAGCAGTGAGGACATGGCGGCAGTCACATCTGATCTCCACTAACTTCACATGGGGGCTAAAATCTAGATAGTCATCAGCAACAGAAACGCAGAGTTGATTCCAATGAGGAGCTCTCTGCCAGTTCTGCTATCAGACAACCCTTCCAATCACACGTACTACTTCTTGAATGAATTTGATAACTCACAGCAAGGGCCACATTGAACTCACAGGCAATATTACAATTATAAGTTTTATTAGGGAACTACTGGTTATAATTCAGATTGGGAACAACTCAATGCTTCAGTTAAGATAATGTCATTACAGCTACCTAAACCGTCTGACTGCCAGCCCTGTAGACTTTGCTATGCTGTAAACCAGGCCAGTGTTATAAAGCTTTTTAGCTCTATAGTGACCTGATCCAACTCTGCCAGGAGGCCTTCTGCTCAAGTGTTCTCAGCCCTAGGCCCAGAAAGTGATACACCTAAACCTGGAAGGATCCATTCCATCAGTAAGACTCTGCCTCAGAGGAACTCAGCTATCTCACTGTGGTCTGGCAGCTGTGCTGGGAGCCAGTCTAAGGGTCTTATATGTTCTGCTACCTTGACTGTAATTATCATTCAAGTGTCACAGCTATTCTCCCTAGTGATATGTAGCTCTCTGTCTCATTGTTAGAAGACGTTTCAATGCAGGAATCTGAAGTCCAAAGTTCACACCAAGTTTTCTAGCATTTTGTTTTGTTTTGATTTTAGTTTCAAGGAGATCCTAATTTTCTGCCTCTGGGATGACTCATAGCAAAACTGAGCATTCCTTATCTTAGTATTTTATACATTTTACTTGCATGATCTAACCCAAAGGTTCCATTCATATTATTTACATTGTAATAAACAACCTAATCCCTTTGATATTTATATTAATTACTTTATAATAAATGTCTAATCCAAGAACACTTAATTTTGCTCATGCAAAACTTATACATCGCTCAAGAAACAGTTGTCTTAATAGAACGAGGGAATATTACTCGATCCGTACCACTGAGCAAACAATTAAAGAAGGTGGAGTATATGAAGAAGAACATGGCATCAGAATTGCAGGAAGACTCATTAATATCCTGGTATATGCAAATGATACAACCTTGCTTACAGAAAGTGAACACTTGAAGCATTTACTGCAGGCAATCACAGACTAAAGCATTTTTGTGGATTATGTCTCAATATTAAGAACACTGAAATCCTTAACACTGGACCAACAGACAACAACATGTTAGGTGGGGAAAAGATTGAGGTTGTCCATGATTTTATTTTACTTGGATCCATAATCAATACCCAGGGTAACTGCATCCAAGAAATTAAAAGAGGTGTTGAAATGGGAAAAATCTGCTATGAAAGTTTCTCCAAAGTGCTAAAGAGTGAAGATATCAGTTTAAAGACTCAGGAACACCTGGCCCAAGTCATGATATTTTCAACTCCTTCATATGCATCTGAAAGTCAGACAAACAATAAAGAAGATGGAAGAAGAATCAGTACCTCTGCATTGTGTTGTTGGAGAAAATACTCAATATTCCATGTCCTGCAAAACAAAACAAAACAAAAAACCAACAATTTTATCTTGAAGGAAGTACAATTAGGGTACTCCTTCTAATCAAGGATGATGAAACTCCTCACATTCTTTGAGCATATTATCATGAGGGGCCAGTCCATAGAAAAAGACATTTGCTACAAAAGGTAAAGAGTCAGAGAAATGGAAAATCCGAAAGCAGATGGATTATCACAGTGTAGCAATGGGCTGAAGTGCATCAGAGATTGTGAGGGTGGTACAGTATAGGGCAAAGTTCTTATCTTGTTTACAGTGTCACTCACCTATGTTCTGGTGGCCTAGTGGTAAACAACTGTGCTGCATTTCTGAAGGCATAGAAACCACCAGTTTATTTGTGGAAGAAAGATGGACACTCCTCTCTTGTAAGACTTGATGCCTCTGAAAACCCACTGCAGGATAAGTTCTGACTTGATGGCACACAGCAACAACATGAGTCATAGTGGACTCTAAAGCATATAACACCCATCCCCTTTGGATAAGAATCTCTGATGGCTCATTCTGTAGGGAGTTGTGTTGTTAGCCCCAAAGTGCCTTCTCTCTGATAGCTCGAATCCACCTGCCAGTACCAACTTCTCCTGTATAATATACAGCCTGTGAAAATCTGGAGCTGTTCTGACTTGATGGTAAATGACAATCTTACCACTGGAGTGTAGGTTATGAGTCTGCTCTGACTTGATGGGATACAACAACAACAACAACCCAGTAATATGATGAGAATCCCAAAGACCATGGCTGGAAAATGACGTCAATTAATTCACTCATCTCATTGACATTGAATCATTGTTGTTCCGGGCTAGCAGAGTATCTATCACCCTATGGACTGAGTCACTAGAGTTCTTCTAATCTCTCTCTTCTATTTACATGACCTTCTGGTCTGTGACTGTCTAAATCTCCCTCTGCTTTTTTCTTTCATCATATATCTCATTGGGTCAGTATCTGCTCAAATAATGTTAAGATCATTTTACTGCAAAACTTTAATTTAGTCATAATTAAGATTATTTTTAAAAAATTCACATTCAGATGTTCAGGTGTTAAGACCTAAGCAAGTATTTTAGAAAGCCACCATTCAACCCACAACACCATACATACATTCAACACAAGGAGAACATTAATTTTCACGCTTCCTCTTCCTAGAACACTGTGCTCCCATGAATATGAATAGATCCTTCCTCACCTTCCTGTAATCTTTAGTCATATTTCATCTTCTTAAGGAAGACCTCCCATAACAGTACATTTGGATCTGCTGTTTCTTCCTCCTGATCTGTCAGTACTTGCTAGTCTCTTTTGATTTAGTGGTTTTTCATAAACGGCTTATTACCACTTCTTACCACGTAACATATTATTTTCATAGTTTTGTCTTGCTGTGCCCTTCTAATGTACATTTCAGAGAGCTAGGATCATAGTCTTTAGCTTAACATCTTATTTCCAGAACCTAGAAGAGTGTCTAGACTGGAACATAGTTAGGACTAAACACTCGTGAATGAATTTTAAAGACCACACAGGAACATTTAACCTATAAAATGACTGTTAAGAGAAGTGATGACATCAGAGTATAATGTTAGATACCAGTTACATCTAGCATCTCTGTAGGTTCCAATGGGTAATGTAGGTGCCAAGGTACTAAAAATATGGAAGTTTACTCTTGCTTTACACTAAATTCAAATATCAAATCAAGAATTTATGCTCTAAATGATAAAGATATAAGTGATGTACTTCAAAAAATATACAGATATATTCATAAAATTCACATAGTCAAAGTTTTCTTAAAATAAAATGCTCATCATAAAGGGAAAAATATTAAGTAAAGGAAATATAGTTTAAACAATTTTAATATTAAATGCACACAATGCTCACAGAAAACAAAAATAAGAAATCAAACAACACATTACCCTGGGAAAATCTCTATAGGACTTCATGAAAATGTCACTTTGGTTCTAAGATGCATCTGGCCTAAGCCATATTTTCAATCATCTCAAAGTTGGACAATGGGTAAGGGACACTGAGAAAGAATCGCTGTCTTTATATTGTTGGCTAAAACTATCGTATATACCATGGGCTGACAAAAGAAAAACTCAAAAAAACTGTACCAACAATGTTCATTAGAGTAAGCAGGGATGGATATAGTTGTTGGACCTTTGTAGAAATGTCATCCTCTCATATGATTAACTGCCTCTGAAAACCCAGTGAAGGGTCAGCTATGGGTTGATTCCAACTTGACTGTACACAACAATCAGGAGGTACTAGCTGAAAATCCTTTTCACATTTATGGAAGTAGAGCGTCAGTTTTAAACATAAAAGCCCTCAGTGAGAATTTACTGACATAATGGGTACAACAACAAGTCAAATATATCAAAGATGGTGAAAATGATACAGGACCCCACAGTGGTTTTTTGTGGTTTGCTTTTTGGTTGGGTTTTTTCTCACCATTCATAAGGCCTTTTGGAGTTAGAACCAACTCAGTGGAATATAGCAACAATTTTGAATGAAGTTTTTTAAAAATATGTTATTAATGGAACCTAAGGACAAGTTACTGATATAGAAAAATTACTTACAATTCTTATTTCCAACAAAGGACACATGTATAGAATCTAGAAGTGAGCCTGTATATCAGGTTGTCATTGGAACTGAAAAAGTGGAAACTGGGTGACTTAAAATCAGAAACATGATGTGTTAGTGTGATATCCTTTACCAAAACTACTCAACCTGTAAACTGAGCAAATAATCAGGGACAAAGGACTATTTCAAGAAGAATGTGGCATCAGGATTGGAGGAAAACTCAGTGACAACCTGCATTACACAGGTAACACAGCCTGCCTTACAGAAATGAATAATTGAAACATTTATTACTAAGCTCAACCTTCACGAAGCACCACATCTCAACAGCAACAAACAAACAAATTTCAAAACTGGGCCAGAAAGAAATCTTTTGATAGAGGAAGAAAAGCTTAAAGTGGTCAAGGATTTCATTTCACTTCAAGCAACAGTCAACACCCACGGAAACAGCAGTCAAGAAATCAAACAACATATCTTAGTGTGTAAATTTGCTGCCTGTATCTCCTGGTTGTTTGGGGTTTTTTTCATACTCTTTTTTTCCCCCCATGATTATTGTGCTCTGGTGGCCTAGTAGCAAGAAGCTATGCTCCAATTTGGAAGGCATGTAGTTCAAATCTGCCAGCTGCTTCCTGGGAAAAATATGGGCAATCTTCTCCGATGTGATTAACTGCCTCTGAAAACCCATTGGAGGGTCAGCTATGGGTCTGTTGCAACTATACGGAACACAACAATACCACCATTGTGTTTATTAGGGAAGTCAAAAGGATATAATTCAGATTGACAGCAGGATACAATTTCTCAGTCAGGACAACTTCCAAAATGTGCTTGCAGGCACCTCATTCTTCAGGGCTCAGAGCTTAAGGCTGTGTTACAAACAAAGCTGAAGTCCTGCCAATTAAAGCCTCTCCACCCTAGTCCTTGGAAAAACTGGTAAAGATTCCTAATGCTAGTTCTGTGGGGTAGAGTCCCAAGTCAGCGCTGTCTCCCGTCAGGTCCCTGGTTCTCTGCTGCAGCTGCTACAGCTGCTGCTCTTGTACATCCTGGTCTGAGAGGCAACGAAGTGTCCACCCTCTGAATTCTCTGCTTCTTCTTTGCTGATGGTGTAATCTCAATTCCTGCTGTTGAAGCCTCTCCATTGAATGGTAAGACTATTCAATCCCTTTGTTAATAGACCAAAATACCTCACTAACATGTCCCCTCCCATATACGTAACAAAGTCAGAGTCAATGCTTAAGAAAACCATTTTGAACAATGAACACTTGACACCACATACCAGTTCATGGCTTTTCTAGCTATTAACCTCCAAATCTGAAGAATCAACATTCTCCTTTCAATCAACTTGCTAATAACTACACTAGTGAAAGCCAACTATTTCATGGCTCATGCCTTACTATCCTCATTTTCGATAGTCAATTTCTGATTTTCCTGTCCCTGGTTAAGTGTTAAGAAGTTGTACTACAATCCCAAAGGAATGCATTTCAAATCCACCAGCTACTTCATGGGGGAAAAGATGGGCAATCTCCTCCTATGTGATTATCTGCCTCTGAAAACCCACCGTGGGGATCAGCTGCAGGTCAGTTCTGATTCGATGGTGCACAACAAGATCAAACCAATAGAGGGAATACTCATGCCCTTTTGCTGAAGAATCTTCTATTCAGTTTGGAAACTTTGAGAATCTGCATCCACAAGCAAATCCAGTCCAGAGTAAGTCATCAATTTGCAGCAATCAATCAACCCTAGCTCACAGCATGGATATTGTTTCTTCCTCTTTTTGAGTTCTGGTCAACACATCTGCAGCCCTCCATAACTAGGTCTGAATGACATCAGCTCCAAACTCAGGAATCCACCTTCTTCCCTGCCTGCATTCCAGACCAGCCTATCCCTTCACTCAGCCATGACCCCTTCATAGGGCCAGATCAGCAAGACAGAGGTCCTCATGACTCTCTGCTCCTCAAGCCAGCAACACATTAAAATGCTAAAAGACAAGAAGGCAGTGGATTTGGAAGATGAAATAAAAACCCATCTATTTGAACCGTGGGATTGGGAATGAGACTTGGATATATTACGGACTGCCAAAGAATAAACACATCTCTCTTGGAAGACGTGCAGCTACAGGGCTCCATAGGAGAAGAATGAGACTTCATCTCACATACTTTGGGCATGTTAATTAGGCAGCACCAGTCCCTAAACAGTGAGATCATGGTTGGAAAAGTTCAATTTTCACCAAAAGAGAGAAAAATCCTCTAATGAGATGCTTTCACACAGTGATAGCAACTATGGGCTTACATACAGCAGAGATTGTTAGTAGACCACAGCATTGGACATGGCTTCATCTACTGCACATGGGGTCATTAGGAGTTGGGCCAGTCCAATGCCACTAATAACAATGCCTCTGAAAGAAGAAATGAGGATTCCCCTATTCCCTGCTATTCATCTTTCTCATGTGTTTTATCAGAAAGGTTAGGTTGGTCAAATTGAGCCTTAATTACAGTGATGGCTAATTTTAAGTGTCAACTTGATTTGACCACAGTGTCTATTAGTGGAATACTAGCCTACATTTTGCAATAATGATTTACACATCTTTTAAGTAAAGCAAATTACCCTCTCTAATTTGACTAGGCCTCATTCAATCCGTTGACAGTCCTAAGAGCAATATTGGAAGTTTTGTAAAGAGAACCAGGCCTCTAAAATACACATATACATTTTGGCAGAGTCCTCAGCTCTCTGGAACATCACTTGTCTGTCTGGGAACACAGGTCAGCCAGAATTCTAGCCTGTCTTCTCTTTTGACCCATAGGTTTTCTATCTGCCAATTGCTACTCTTCCATGAGCTATTTCCTTCATGTTACTCTCTCTCTTTTACTGACTTTCTCTCTCTTCCTTTCTGAATCCTTCAAATTGTTACTTGTAGTTGAGTTAATTCTGACTCATAGCGACTTCATTTATTTTAGAGCAGAACTGCTACTATCTATAGGCAGTGACCTTTTCAAGCTTTCTCCTGAGGTACCTGCCAATGGATTTCAACTGTTAATGTTTCAGTTATCAAACAAGCTCTTAACTATTTGAAATATACAGGAGATGCATCTTCAACAATTTTAACATAGGTCTGTTGTGTACCATCTAGTCAGAATCAACTTATAGCTCCAGTGAGTTCTCAAGTGGATTCTCAGAGGCAATGAATCCCTCAGGAGGAGACTGCCCACCTTCTCCCATGGAGAAGCTGGTGGACTTGAACCATGAACTTTGTGTGTTGGCAACACAATTCCTTTCCACTAATCCTCCAGGTCTAGTAGGGTCTCTTTATATCACATTTTTTTCCACAGAGGTCTAGAAGTATCACTTTTTTAAAATCACCTTTTTTGAGGTGAGGACAGATATAATGCATCTCTTCCACTTTGGTGGCCAGGAAGCTGTCTTCCAAATTTCATGGCATGGACTAGGGAGCATGTCATTTCAAGAGCTTCATTATTTTGCTGAAACATCTCAGTTGATATTCCACCAATTCCTAGGCCTTATTTGTAAGTAAAAGGGACTAGTGTTTGGAAAAGAAATCATGCTGGGAAAGGGAGAAAACCAATGAGAGAGAGGAAGACCCTCAACAAGATGGATTAACATAGTGACTGTAACAATAGATTTGAGTATGGCATTTGATCATAGGGATGGCATAAGATAGAGCAAGATTCAGACCTCTTGTTCACAGGGTCACATGAGTCATAGTTCACTTGAGGGCATATAACACCAGCAATAACAACAGTCATGTCAACTTGGAGTGTGTATTATTTTCTCTAGATGGCAATGAAGGAGCTCCAGTGGTCTAGTGTCAAGAAGCTGTACTGCAATCCCAAAGGTGTCCTGTTTGAGGCCACCAACTGCTCTACATGAGAGGCATGGGCAATCTCATCCCATATAAGTAACTGCCTCTGAAAACCTTCTAGAGGGTCAGCTATGGGTCAGTTCTGACTCTAAGATACACAAAAACACCAACAACAACAGTAATAACAACAGAGAGCAATGATTTAAATGACATTTCAATAAGTGTTGGATATAATTTATTGATGATTCTTTTATTCTAATTAATCTTCCTGGGATCTTGAACACAAAAGTAGATACAAACAAAATCCATAGTGTTTGTTAGTAACAAAAAAGTAATTTTAAAAATTCTGGTATTAAAATATAAAATAAAACAAATTTTTTATAACTTGGAAAGTTTTGATATGGCAAACTTTCCAGAAAGTGAATAAGTGACAGAGATAATGATGATATAATAACTGTCTTTTACACTATTAGCACTTTAACACAATAAGAAATACAATCCTAATAAAAGTCCTAAGAAGTATATGTTATGATGATTATTCTCATTTTCTAACTAAGAAAATTGAGGTACAGAGAGTTAAATGCATCCCTCTTGGGTCACACAGCTAGGAAATGTTGGAGCTTATACCAAATTTTAGAGCAAATCTTCAGTAGCAGGATTTTTTTAAAAAAGCAGATTGTTAGTCAGGAAGACAAATTATTACTAGGATCCATTGTATAAAAATGTTCTAAAAACTCAATAATGAGATTATATTATATATTAAAACTGGTGTCATTTCAAGGAAAAAGGATATAGAATTATAAGAGTTTTGCTAGAATTTTATAAATATAACATTAAACCATTCAGAATTAAAGGATTTACTCTGCAAAAAAAAAATATAAGGACAGTTAAAATTACTTTGATATTAAGTTTACTTATAAATCACACAGGCCAGTTTAAAGTGTTATAAAGGAATCTAAATATGTAAATGAAAATTATTCATTTTGTTTTGTAAGGAGAAAAACCAAGAACTAACGTCATAAACCTCACTAGATTTCAATTTCTAAAGAATTATCTACGTAACTGTATAAAAAAAGGCTTCTATTAAATATGACTAAGGTGATGACTCAAGGGTTCCTGATAAGGATGTTGAAAAATGAAGATGCATCAGGAGCTGGCATTGGCCAATGGAACTTGAAAGCTGACTGCTAGCTAGCACGTTGCATAGCACATTAGTTACAGCAGTGTGTCAGAGAAATTGAAAAGGATTTGGATTTCACATCACATTGAGAAAAACTGTGAAGCATTTCAATATGGAGTGGAATAATTTTTAGGCTTAGGTTTGACCAAAGCATGTGAACAAATAATCAAGTGTTTGTATACATTCTGTGATGTAAATACAAGAAAGCTTTAAAACACTTCCCAAGACTTCCAAAGTTACAAATGGTTTCCATTGA
>NW_006399758.1:36370176-36376620 GCF_000299155.1 Elephantulus edwardii | reverse complement strand
AATGTTAATCACTTTTCTTTATTTTGATAAGGCTTTAATGTTATAAATGAATATGCAATTAATTTATAATTATACAGAAATAACTGTTGAATTAGTTTTGTATTGTACTTGTTAGCCAGTATCTGTACATTCTTTTCATTTCCCATGTTTTTTCTTACCATAAATTCAAAGACCATAATTATGGATGATAGCTCAACACCAATAAAGCAAAAATCTTCACAGTATTATCTTATTTTAATCTATAATAAAAACTCATGAAAACAACAATCAAGAAATCAAACAACAAACTGCATTTAACAAATCTGCCATCAAAGATATTTGGGAAATGTCAAATGACAATGATGTCACTTTAAAGACTAAGGTGTACTTGATCCAATCCAAGGTATTTTTAGTTGCCATATTTGCATGTGAAAGTTGGATCATGAACAAAGAAAGCTAAAAAATAATTTATGCCTGTGACTTGTGTTGGAAAAGAATACTGAGTATACCATATATTGACTAAGTAATGAACAAATCTAACTTGAATGAAGTGTAAACCATAGTTATTCTCAGAAACTGACTGGTAAGATATTGTCTCATATACTCTGAACAAGTAATCAAGATGGGCCAGTCCTTGGAGCAGAACATCATGCTTAGAAAAGACACCAAAAAACTAAAGAGTCTTCAAAGAAAATGAAAGGTTAGAGGGGTCACCGAAAAAGATGACTATCCTTAAGGAGATTGATTGGCATAGTGGTTATAACTGGCTTAAGTGAACAGCGATTGTGAAGGTGGTACCGTATCAGGCAGGATTTTATTCTCTTGTACATAGATTTGCTTTGAGATGGAGCCAACTCAACAAGAACAACAACACAGTTGTTTGCTTGTGGGACCACTTATCCCAATGTTTCCAAAAAAGAATCATAAATATCTGAGTATTAACGGGTAAGAATCAAGAAACACCTCTCCTGATATTTTAAGTTTCCAAGTTCCCTTAGTAAAATAGACACTATAATATACTAAAATAGATACCTAAATCAGAAAATTTATCCCTGTGAATTTCCTTCCAGTTTTTAAAACTCAGTATTTCTCATTTAACCTCAAATTTGTTGCCTAGCTTTTTTTCAGCTTTTGTGTTGTTATGTGCCATCAAGTCCACTATCACTGACAGTGACCCTATCAACAATGTCTGAACTTTGCCCGATCTTGAGCCATCCTCAACATCTCTGACACGCCTGACCCCACTGCCAGTTACTGTGTCAATTCATATCACCCAGGGTCTTCCTTTCCTGTGCTAACCCTTGACCTTTCCAAGTCTAATGTCTGCTAAGGACTTTTCTGCCCTGGTGACATGCCCAAAGTATGTGAGACAGAATTTGAAAATCTTTGCATCCAAAGAGCAATCTGGTTTCACCCTCTGCAGGACATACCTGTTTGATCTTTTGACTGTCCATAGTATGTATGTTCAATGCTTCTCTCTAGCACCACAACTCAAATAACTTGAAATTATGACTCCTACTGATCTCTCTATTTACATAAAACATCTCAACACATATACACATTCTACTTCAACAGAGGACTGTCAGTCTTGAAACATGTGAAATGAAAGATTTCTAGACTGTCTTAACAATTACAGCAGACATGTCTAATATCATTAGACAAAATTTCAGGCAGTGTCAACGGTACATCAGGCATTATGCCAAACCTCAGCCATCTAGTTGTGCACACATCAAAATTTGAGCCATTATTCAATATTTAATATACTTAAGTCTACAGTAGAATTACAGGAAAGAAGGTTGGGGACAAATAACTATCTATTCTTCCCTTGTTACTTAAGTTGAAAAGGGGTCCCTGGACTGGCTGCACTGAACATGACTAAGCTTGGACCTTATCAAAGGAGAAGGAGTGAGTTCCAGGTCAGAGGAACAGGTTTTTGAAAGACGTGCAGCTACAGCTACTATCACTCATTAATGATGAATTAGAACTCATTTGGCTTCCTCCATTGAGCTTTTAAGGCTCTAAATCACACAAGAGAAATTTATTCTCTTTCTCCTATGAAGCAGATAGTATACTCAAACCACTAGTGTAACATGGCCTTTGGGTTAACATTACAATTCCCTATGTATTTATTTGATCACCAGAGATGATGACATGATCTAGGAATGGTGATATGTTTGATGTCACAAAAATGTAGGGACATATGATTTCCTGTTGAAACTAAAGCTATAAATTCAATTGGAGTCAGATTTAAACTTATTTAACACACCATCAGAGAGCTGGACAAAAAAGAATCAATGTCTTAAAGTTGTGGTACTTGAGAAGAGTATTGAACATACCATGGGCTGTCAAGAGAGCAAACAGGTCTGTCCTGAAGAGAATGAAACCAGGCTGCTCCTTGAAGGCAAGGATTTTGAAGCTCTGTCTCACACGCTTTGGGAATATGGCCAGACAGGACCCATTCCTGGAGAATGATATCCTACTTAGCATGGTGGAGGGACAAGATAGTAAGATGATGGATGAGATAGATTGATACAGAACTGGGGTAATGGAAGTAGGTATGTCAGAGACAGTGAGACTGGCTCCAGAATAGGGCAGGGTTCAGAGCTATTGTGCATAGGGTCTCTATGAGTTTCAGGTGACTGCATGGCACATGACTACAACAACAACCAACAATAGGCACTGTTGTTATTGCAAACCATCAAGTGGTAACCAACCCACAGTTGGCCCTCTCGTGTGTTTTCAGAGGCTATAAATCACGTGGGAGGAGAACGGCCATCCTTTTCCCTTCTCCCACAGAACAGCTGGTGGATTCAAACAATGTACCATTGTGTTGTGCAATTCCATCTCACTAAGCCATCAGAGGAGGGTCCAAGTAGGCAACAGATATGGAAAAAAGGTAGAAGAAAATGCAAAGCATTGAAAATTTCAGGTTTATGGCTCCTATAGAGATCAGTACAGTCCCTGACACTATCCTTGCCAAAACAAAAATCTTTGCCTCTAGACTGATAAGCAGTATCACGATAGACAGAGAAAAGACTGAAACTGTCAACAACTACATTTTACTTAGATCCACAGTCAATAAAACACTTGGTTCTAGCAGTCATAGTCTTTGCAATTACTTGCTAGACATCAGAAAGCTGGACAATGTCTAGGGATGATAGAAGGGGAGTTGATACCTTTGAGCTGTGGACTGCTACGAGAACAAGCAGATTCATCCTAGAGAAGGTGAGACCAGGCTACTTCTTGGAGGCGAGGATTCTGAAGCTTCATCTCACATACTTTGTACATGTTGCAGGGAGCAACCTGTCCTTGGAGAGGGACGTCATACTTGGGGGGTGGAGGGACAGGGCAAGACAGGAAGATCCTTGATGACATGGATTGATTCAGTGACTAGAATAATGGAGTTAAGTGTGGCAGAGACAATAAAATTGGCACAGAATAGAGCAGGGTTTAGGGCTGTTGTATATAGGGTCATTGTGAGTCACTGGCAACTCGATGCCACGTAACAACAACTAGCAGTCAGGCGATCAGGACATATATTGCACTGGGAAAGTCTGTATTCAAGGACTTCTCCAAACTATTGGGGAGCAATGATGTCAGTTGGAGGACTAAGGTGCACTTGATTCAAGTCATGGGTTTTTTTAGTCACTTTCTATGCATCTGAGAACTGGACAATGAACAAGGATAAAAGAAGAACAGTTGATAACTTTGAACTGTGGCGTTGGAAAAGAGTGCTGAATATTCCATGGACTGCAAAAAGAACAAAAATATGTCTTAGACAGGGTGAAGCCAGAGTGTTCCTTGGAGGCAAAGATGAAAAAGCTTCACCTTACATACTTTGGGTATGTTGCTAGAAGTTATTCCTTGAAGAGGGACATCATGCTTGGAAAGGTGAAGGGATGGCGAAAGAGCAAAAGATCCTCAACCAGGTGGTTTGACACAGTCACTTCAGCAAAGAGCTTGAAGGTGTTGGAAATTTTCAGGATGACACAATAGGAAAGGGCTCAGATCTGTTGTTCACAGAGTCACCATGAATCCTACTCTACTGAATGACACCTAACAACAACAACAGCAACAACAACAACAACAACAGCATTATCTTTCTTAGGTAGTCTTTGGGCAGTTTTCACTCCTTAATCTCTACTTTCAGAAAAATGTTATACACATCAGTTAATAGAGTGAACACTAGGGTGGTATAAACTCGTTAAAACTATCAACCACATGAGATTAAAAGAAAAGCATTACTGCAGAAATAAAGCTCAGAAGGTAGGTGGGTATAGATAAGAAGGACAGATGGAACAGATTAACACAGGAATTTGGATGAATACTGTAAAATTGTAGGTATGTAATAAATGCCACAAACAAAACATGCAAGAATTTTAAATGGAAAACCAACTTGACCTATAAATTTTTACCAAAACCACAATAAAATAAGTAAAATTTTATTAAAATAAAATTAAAGGTGCAAATTGGCTATGGGGAATAATTATGGTTAGTATTCAGGAAAATAAGACAGTTAAGTTCATATTTAAGCACAAAAATTCAGTGATAATGAAAATCCTTAAAAAGTATCAATGAATAAAGAGTAATGACCCAAATTATAGATGTTTGAGACATCAAATTGACAAGGTATAAGAATTTGTTGTCTGTCATGATCAAAATAGTTCTTTATTTTTAGCATTGGTCCTTTGGAGATTTGGGATTCATTGATTGGTGAACAATTAGCCAAGATGAAAAATAAATACATTTAAATGTTTAATATTGCATGTGTTAATTTTGTTTGGGGGCGGGGGGGGGGAACAACTCGAGGAGCTGAGTATGCCTAGCGGTAAGAAGCTGCCAGGCAATCCCAAAGGCACGTGGTTCGAGTTCCGCAGCTGCTCAAGGGAGGAAGATTGACAATCTCCTTCGTGTGATTAACTGCCTCTAAAAACCTGCTGGAGGGTCAGCTATGAGTTTGTTCTAATTCGAAGGCACTTGAAAGTATTATATATCTAATAGAAGTTCAAAATACTTCTGATCGATTTCTTTTTATCACTTTCATATACTGTGAAGAGAGTGTCTCATATTTTTAAGGGAGTATGTAAGAGTTGTATTCTCTCTCCATACCTATTCAATATGTATGCTGAGCAAACTATTTGAGAAGCTAAGCTCGACAAAGAAAAATGTGGCATCAAGATAGGGGGAAGACTGAGCAATAACCTGTGTTATGCAGATGACACAACCTTTCCTTTCCTGCTAAAAGAGAGGAGGATATGAAGTACTTGTTGCAGAATATCAAAGAATACAGCCTTCAATATGGATTGCATCATCTCAATGTCAGGAAAAGAAAAATTCTTAATACTGGACAGATAGGCAACATTATGAAAGATGGAGAAAAGATTGAAATTGTCAATATTGAAACTTCATCTTGCTTGGATGTATAATCAATACCCTGGATACCCGCAGACAGAAAATCAGATGTATTGCACTGGGGAAGTCTGCAGACAGGCACCTCTCCAAATTATTGAAAAAAAGTTGTATCAGTCTAAGGACCAAGGTGTACCTAATCCAGGCCATGATCTTTCTGATCACTTGCTATTCATCTGAAAGCTGGACTATGAAGACGACTTGATGGCTTTGGTGAAGAATACTGAACATCCCATGGACTACCAAAAGAACAAACAAATATGTTTTGAAGAAAGTGCAGCCAGAGTGCAATTTGGATGCAAAGATGATAGAGCTTTCTTTGCCTCACATACTTTTGGGCACACTGCTACCAAAGACTATTTCTTGGAAAGCGACACCAAGCTTGGAAAAGTATAGGATCCGTGAAGGAGAGGAAGATCTTCAACCAACTGGAATAACACGGTGATTACCACAATGGGCTCTAGTGTGTCAGGAAGTGTGAGTATAGCACAGGATAGGACAGGGTTCAGATCTGTTGTTCACAGAGTCACTAGAAGTCATATTCGACTCAACAGCATCAACGAGAAACACACTGCGAAACCACATTTGAACTAAACAAAATGTAATTAATGCAAGCAAATAAAAAAGAGGCAACATAAAGAAAACTTAAAATTGGAGTTTCATATAATTTTTAATTCATTTCTACTTTTCAATACACCTTTCCCACCTTGCTTCTCTCTGGTTACATAAAAAATCTTTGCAGACATTGACCATAAATCACAATATTTCTCATTATCTCCTCCTAAACATCAACTAAATATTTCTCAGATAGTGTTTCTTATCTAACAAGTTCATATGATCCATTTCAAACATTAAATATCACTTAGTGATATTTACTAATAGAAAAATTTGAACTTGATATTATTGATAATATTTAAAGCAGTGTGAATGCTGTGTATTCTGGGCACAAAATATTTTTTCACACACGCACAAATTAAGTAAGAGTATCAGTTATGAAAAGAAAGAAGTTAGTTTTGGGGTGTTTTTTGGTTTGTTCTTTTTAATTAAGAGGATTTT
>NW_006399758.1:36363302-36369109 GCF_000299155.1 Elephantulus edwardii | reverse complement strand
CGACTTTCCCAATGCAATTCGTCTCCTGATTTCCTGGCTGCTGTTACCAAGAGCGTTGACTGTGGAGCCAAGCAAATTAAAACTGTTAACTATCTAGTCACTATTTTTTTCCCCTACAAAACAAAGGTAAAATGCATGTACGCCATGATACTGAGATCAAGAATGAGTTCACAACAAAAGCCTTCTCTTAGTGAGAGATCAAGGTAACAAGGATCTAAACATTAATGTAAAATGGTCTTCCCATAAAAAACAGTTTGTTCATCAAATAAAAATTAATTTTTCTTAGCTTGTAATACAAACAAGAAAGTTCAAGTGGTGTAGTCTGTAGGCTAATCCAAAGGCCAAGCCTCCTCTGGGGATCCAAACCCAACAGTGACCCTTTGGGAGAAAGATGTGTAAACTTCTGTGTGACTTTAGCCTATGAAAATCTAATGTCAGTTCCTGTTTAATAAGTGGGTTCGATTGTTTAGTTAGTAGTTAACAACATGCAATTTCCTCACCCTCACTCCCAGAAGACATAGTTAACAAGATCTGTCAACTGAGATTCTGATGATGGTAGATTATTCACTACATATGTTGTAGTCCAGGAGTTGTTTTGAAAAGTTCAAAGTAGCTGAAGAAAACTAACGAACATTTTGTTTATCTGAGTGATGATATTTTAAAATTATTAAACACTAAAGATTATGCTTAGGATCATTATTTTAATAAAGAATTCATATAAAATATGCTAGTCATATTATAATGATATTGATTTACAACACGTATCTGAATTATCTAAGATAGTTTGCTTGAATTTTATTTAGTAGATAAAGTAGTAATAATATTTTTTGTTTATACACTGTTATTTCTTTTTCTAAGCATTTTCACTTGTGAAGACTCATTGATTTGACCCAAAGTTCTTTTAATGAAAAAGACTACAGTTTAAAAAGCAGAAAATATTTTGTTTTATTCAGATTACTCAAACATGCACAATCAGAAAATGATAAAATCGACAATTGAAATAAAACCTTAAAATCTCTGTGCACATCAAAAATGTTCTCTAAATAGGGTTAAAAGAAAGTCCATAGATTTATCATTTGGTGATGATATTTCAGACAATATTTTGATATTTCACTCATAACTGAAGTGTACAGAATACTACTGGACCTCCACCAGAAAAAGATTGATAATCCAATCACAAAATAGGCAAAAGACTCTTCACAGAATAAGACATTTATTTGGATGACCAACAGACACATGTAGACATGCTGAAAATTACTAACCACCAGAGAGATGCTTATTAAAATAATGCGATACCATCTCATCCCCAGCAACAACAGGAAAGTTTAATGCACCAAACAAGACAGATACTCTTCTCTTAGACTTTAGATACTGTTGCAAAAGTCCCACATCAGTCAAGCTTACTTATGTAGTCCTAGACTCCAAAACCCTTGTTCAGCAGTGGTAGTGGAAGGAAGCAGAAAAGAAAAAGAGAAAATTAAGAAGATGGCCTCAACCATATTGAAGCTCAAAACTTAAGAAAGAAAAAGAGAAGGTGGGGTTATAGAACATCATACAAGGGACTTGAAAAATGTGGATGTGAACTTGAGGATATTGCACTTTATA
The DNA here is from genome assembly GCF_000299155.1 of Elephantulus edwardii. Lineage (NCBI taxonomy): Eukaryota > Metazoa > Chordata > Mammalia > Macroscelidea > Macroscelididae > Elephantulus > Elephantulus edwardii. Next base: position 36,367,504 of record NW_006399758.1, on the reverse strand, counting down.
AACCGGATACAAGAGCAGTAATTCATTACTCTTAATGGCTGGAGGGTTACACTGCTAACCCAAAGGAGAATCTCTTTGGCAATTCAAACCCACCGGATCACCAATCTCCTCCAGCCCTTGAAATCCTGCTGGAATGTCAGCCCCAAGTTGGTTCTAACTGAATGACAATAAGACTTTTTCTTTGATGTGGTTTATAAAATGTCTTCATATTTTAGGGCATTGTGATTATCGTAAAAGTTCTGAATGAGGGTTGCAGAGTGGGCTATATGCGGGGTGGCAGTGGGGGGCTGTAGGGGGATTGTATACCAATAAAGCAGTTTTGCTTTTGCTTTTCAAGGAGAACAGCGAACTGGGAGTGGGGGTGGGGTAGGCGGGGAGAAAAGTGCAACAATGAATGAATGGAAATCCAAAATCTCTGTAAATGTTCATTGAAATTAATTAAAAAAAAGTCTTCATATTTTAGTTTACTTTGTAATTCTATTTTGATTATAGGTAATATAGATATGAATAAGGAGCTAGAGATTTATCATTCTATCAGTATTTTTTTTTTATCCATAGTTCTGAGGTCTGTGAGCCGTCCCCACTGTGAGCCTCACTTATATTACTCCAGAGACAATTTTTTAATCCCAAAGCTTTAAATTATGGCACTGCTCCTGAGGAAATATCGTCCCTTTTTCTCTTTTGGCATATTTCTATCATTTCACATGAATATTTGTCTGAGACTTTCTTGGGAAGTGGTGGCTTAAGGATAATTTTTTCATCAAAGTGCAATGTGTTTTTTTAAAAATATGTTTGTTATTTAATTCACATCTATATGCTTCAGAAATCCCAGTCTAGCATTCTGCTAGAAATCAATCACAGTATCCAGTTTTCAAAGGCAGAAATAGCAGCCGTTTTAACAGCACGGTTAAGTGACCAGCATCCACGGTATTAGTGGCGCCCTTGACAGTGTCTGAACTCAGCAGGTGCAGTATTTGCGTCTTCACAGGATCAATTCTATGGCATCACTTTAAACATTTTTTATGGTCAGGAAACTAGTCCTCTTGGAGATTATGTGAGCTATCCAGTAGCCTTTCCTGGATTATCATTTTGTGTAATAAAGAGTTTGCTTTTGACATTTTGAGCAAGAAACTCTGAAACTAAAACCACCATATACATTTCATCATTTTCTTTTGTAGAATAGCTAAATCATTATCTATATAATCTATATCTAATCTATCTAATCTATATCTATCTATCCATCTCTATCTCTATATATCTTGAATTATATGGTAAGAAGGACAAAGAGATTAGAGTGAAAACCAGATATGGAAACGTTAACAGCAAAAGGGTCTAAGTGAGAATAATTAAAAGAGAGAGCAACAAGATAGGATGCTTTACAGAGTTAAAATGATATCCTATTTGAGAGTCGCGCTGAGTTATGTCAAGGCTCTGAGTGCTGTCAGAAGACAGAAAAAGTGAAGGTCATTGAAAATGTGAACATCAAGAAACTAAGAGGCCAGCAAGTTAACTGATGATGGAGTGATAATGCCAGTGCTAAAGTTGACAATGAGAAGAGGTAAAAAACTGAGATTCCTATGGTGAAAAGGACATTAAAATGACAGCCATACACTATGGACATCAAAGTAAAGTGATTTTTAAATAGAAAAGTGGAAAAGTTCTGATCTGGAAATAGCAGCACAGAAGATGCTGCCATTATCCTTGAATGTCATAATGGTCTCAAGTTACCCTTCCAGTCTCTTGTTTTTCTGGAAAATACACTTAAAGTTTAATTTACAGAACTAGGGTGCACAGTTACCACATTTTCTTACGTGGTTGTTAGCTCTTGAGGAGTTGGTCTTGACTCATTATGATGTCAGGAGACTTACCAGGCAAGTCTGTTTCCAGTAACCTTTTAAAAGTCCTGAATAGTAATGATGTCAGTTTAAAGACTAAGGTGTGCCTCACTTAGGCTATCTTCTTTTCAGTCACTTGTTACGCATGTGAGAGCTGGACGATGAATAAAAGTGACAGATGAAGAATTGGTACTGTTGTGTTGTGATGTTGGAGAAGAGCACAGAATATCCTATGGACTGCTAAAAGACCCCACAAAGAAAAAGTGCAGGCAAAGTGTTCTTTAGCATCAAAGATGACAAAACATTGTCTTAAATATTTTGGTCATGTTTTTAGGACAGGATATTCCTTGGGAAAGGAGGATATCATGCTTGGAAAGGTAGAGAGTCATCAAAAAAAGAGGAAGACCCTCAATGAGATGGAGTGACAGTGACTTTAGCAATGCATTCTAGTGTACCAGAGATGATGATGATGGCGCAGGATAGGACAGGCTTTATATATGTTGTTCATAGGGTCACTATGAGTGGAACTCAACAACTTCTAAGAACAATAACAATATGATTATCCCATGTACAAAAAAATGAAATGTTGTCCAATAACATGATATTTCCATGAACAATAACAATATGATTATCCCATGTACAAAAAAATGAAATGTTGTCCAATAACATGATATTTCCATGATAGGTTGAGTATCATACCATTGTAATTCACACATTTTCCTTGGTTGATTTTTCAGAAGCAGATCACATGAAACTTCCTAATTTGCTTTAGCCTAGAAGTTCAGTGGAAACTCAGCATTATAGCAACACATGGACCTCTGCTGACAGACATGAGGTCTACTAGCTGAGAATTGAACTCATGCCTCTTGAATGCAAGATGAGAATTCTATCTCTGAACAAATAGTGCTATCAATGCACATGCATCCATATGCTTTAAATTATGCTAGAATATAGAAATGTTAAGGTACATTTAAGTTAATCAAAAGAGTATTTTTTGCCATTTTATCTTAGTAAAAATTATGACAAGAGAATAGTATTTTAGAAAATGGAATTTTCCTCCCAGCGAAAACAATAAAATAAAACCCATGCAATTTTAGAATGCTTTAGGGATTTTGTTCAACAAGAACTTTATAAAAACCTTGTGTAAGATGACATAATCACCAGAAGGAATATAATTCTGAAATTATAAAAGGTATTGGTACCTTTGAAGATAAGCTTCTGGACATTTGGTACTCTAATTTTACAATAAATGAAAAGAAGAAGCAAGTAATGAATACTTAGAGGGAAACCATCAAGTAATTTCAAACTGAGATCTCAAGTATCAAAGCAAAGTGGTATAAAAAACCCAAGTGAACTAATTGTATATAGCATCACTGTGTTACATAAATTTCTTTGATTTCTAATGAGGATGGGCATTATTTCTGTTTCTATTGGTAAAATGTTCTTATTTTTAGTGGCTTGCCCACTTGCACCTTTTACTATTTTCCCACACATTTGGCATAAAGTATAGTTAATGCATTATCACTGATATGTATTTGAAGACCTATTTTTCCACTTTCACTAATGCTATTTAGTAAATCATAGTTTTTAAGGTAAGATAGTATTTAATCCCATCTCTTCTTTTTTTCTGTTTCTTCCCCCTTTATGGTGTTGTTTAAAGATTTTGACCATTTAGGATTAGAGAATCATCCATGCACATTTCAGCTGATTTTCAAAGAGAACTTTTACAAGTATAGCTAAATGTTCTGAAAATGTGGTATATAATACTAAAGTTCATTTATTAATTGACTAAAACTTTTTACAACATTACTTACTTACCAGTATTCCCTTTCTGTATTGATTAAAATGATTATTTAATATAAACTGAAGCTTCCAGTTTTCTAATTGTCTTCTGGATTTTTTTCTGTATTCCATTTTCTTTTTATTTCATAGCTAGTATTACATTCATTATTTTAATTTTATGTTTAATATTTTGAACACTGTGTTTATGGTTTAACTATTCTGATTATCATTTTATACTGAAGAACATTTTAAGATAACTTTGTTTATTAAAATTTGTTTTACTTTGATTGTAAATATGTTAACTACAAAAACTATTTAGAAATTGACTTCTTAGTATTACTGGATATTCTCTTCGAAGAAAAGGAATAAATAGAAACATAAATAGAAAATGTCCTTACTTATGTGAGTCAGTACAACTCTTAAATTATTCATATGTTGCTATGTACTGTTAAGTCATAAATGACTCACAGTCAAGCCACCAGTGTGTTTGAAGAGGCTATAAATCACATGGGATTTTATTGTTAAATCTTATTTTATTAATTTTAATGAACATTTACAGAGATTTTGGATTTCCATTCATTCATT
>NW_006399758.1:36344467-36363202 GCF_000299155.1 Elephantulus edwardii | reverse complement strand
TGCTCCTCTCTTTGAAAACAAAAGAAAAACTTCTTCGTTGGTATACAATCGCCCCCGCCCCAACCCTGACTCTAAATGCACTCTGCTATGCAACCTTAGTTCTGGATTCCTGTGATAATCAAAATATGCTATCATATATCACTTTAAAACTGTTCTATCCCTCATCTGTTTCAATTCAGTATACATAATTGACCCAGTTTTTCTCAGTTTTACACCAACCCTGATGTCTGTCACTTTGTACAACAGTGACACCATGCAGTATTTGTCCTTTGGTGACTGAGATATTTCACTCAGCATAATGCTCATTTTTTTAAGCAGCTGGTAGATTCAAACAACATGCGTAGGTTTGGCAGCACAGCTCCTTCTATCCCAGTAGGCTACCAGAGCTCCCTTAGACTATCATATGCTGTTGGTAACATCGTGTCAACTATGACTCATAGCCTCTTCCTGAACAATGAATCTGAACCTTGCACTATCCTGTGCCATCTTCATCATCTCTGATATAATTGAGTCTCTTGTTACAGTCATTGCGTCTATTCATCTCATTGAAGAGCTTCCTCTATTTTGCTGACCCTGCATCTTTCCACGCATGATGTCTTTCCCCAAGGAACAGCCTCTCCTCACAACATACCTAAAATATGTGAAATAAAGTTTTACCATCAGGGAAGCACCCTGGCCGAACTTTTCACTAAGACATGTTTATCTGTTCTCTTGGCAGTTCATTGGATATTCGGTACTTTTTTCCCCAAAACCACAACGCAAATGCATTGACTTTTTTTTCCTTCTGTCTTTCTTAATCATTGTCCAACTTTCAGATGCTTTCAAGTAATAGAAAAGACCATGGCTTGAGTCAGATTTACTTTAGTCTTTAAACTGACATCACTGTTCCATAACATCTTAGAGAGTTCCTTGACAGCGGATTACCTCAATGTAGTAAGTCTTTTGAGTTCTGGATCACTGGTGCCAAGGGTGTTGTTTGTAGATCTCAGCAAGAAGGAAACATTATTTATATAGATACTGCATATTTATTTTAAGGCAGGATAAGTGAAAGAGAAGAAACCCCCTCAAAAGATGAAAAGACACAGTAACTACAGCAGTGAGCTCAAATGTGTCTTAGATGATGAGGATGGCACAGAATTAGGCAAAGTTCAGGTCTGTTGTTCAAGTTGTTGTTGATTGCCTTTGAGTCAAGTACAACTCATAACGACCCTATGAACAAAAGCGCCTGAAGCCTCTCTACAACTATCAACATTTATTGAACTATTGTTCATAGGGTCACTATAAGTCATACTCAACTCAATGGCACCTCACAGCACCACAGTATGTGATTTCTACCTTATTTTTGTGAAATCATTGTAGCTAGTATTGGCCAAAGTTCTTGAGTTGTTTATAGTTCTTCGATATAAACAATTGTCTCTTAACAGTTGTGATATTTCCCACTGATACTCTGTTAAGAATGTAAAATTTAAATAATTACTTTTTTTTGTAATATTTATCCCCTTTTTCTGTGGGTGTGTTACATTAGGAAATGTTCAGGGTAAATTTAGTTGCTGTGCAGAACGTCAACATTCTTATTATATTTACAACATAATGTTCCTAGTGTATAATTAGGGATCTCTGGTGGCTTAGTGGCAAGGAATTGTACTGCCAACACAAAGGTAATAAGTTTGAACCTACCAGCTACTCTATGAGAACAAAGGTGGGCAATCTTATACCATGTAATTTACTGCTTCTGAAAACCATCTGGAGAGGTCATCTATGGATCGTGTCTGACTAAATGGTGCACCACCACCACTACCACAATGATGTATTATTAGTAATTAATATAACAGTTATTACTTTGAGTATTTATCTTGTTACAGAAGTTCCTTTCCCCCCTATTTCACTAAGTTGTTGCTTTTTGATTTAGTGAGATAATTAATTTCATAAAATCCTTCTCAAATGTGTTGAGATGATTGGGATGCAAATTTGTTGATGTGATAAAATATGCTGGTGTATGTCTTAATATTAAACCATTGTTACATGCTTAGAAATCAATAACTAGATTTGTCTACTTTCTCTGATTATGTCAAATAAATTATTCAATTTTATATTCACAAAAAGATTCTATGAGAATTTATTACTTGTATAATCTGTTTTTAAAAACCTTCAACTCTTATTTATTTTACTCAGTCATTGATTATCTTAGCGTCAACTGACTCATAGCTGACCCTTCAGTGGGTTTATAGAGGCTTAAATGACATAGAAAGACATTGTCTATCTTTCTCCTGCAGAGCAGCTGGTGAATTTTAACTGCCTGCCTTTGGGTTGCCAGCACAATTCCTTATCCACTAGATTACCAGAGTTCCTAACTTACTTAGGGTCTATGAAATTGTCAATTAACATTAAATTTAATTAATGTTCACTATTAACAACAAATTTATTAATATTAACTTGGAACATCAAAGATCTGATATGATTCAGAACTGAAGTATGCTCCACAACTTTTCCATCCTGATACTCTGTAGATAGATTAAAAAAGAAAAAAAAAAGATTATGTCTTGCCCACTAGTTTGGTGAGTATTAAGTTGAGAAGACACATTTCATTAAGGTAATATTTTGTATCCTAACTAGGTGGATAGCATGCAATTTCTAGAACGTTTGCAAGTGGGCATCTAAGCTGGAACTATTTGTATTGTTACTTGAGTAGCGTAGAAGAATGAAGAAAAAGGAAACACAAGTAAGCAATCAATCCCAAAGACCAGTGGTCAACAGAAAGCTGAAACTCAGGACCTTATTAAATTTCAAGGAACTCAGTGTCATTCTTTCAGTCTTGTCTCCCTCATCCACTCACTCATTTATTAATTGTCCAGCCAACTCATAACTGATCCAGGTTTTCAAATCGGCTGTAAATCACTGTGGAGTTGACCTGTCTTTCTCCCACAGGTGGATTCAAACTGCCAGAGATGTGACTCATTCTGTCTAATTCTTGCTTTATTTCTCTTTGGCAAAATGCCATGCCTCATGGCGTAGGGTCACTATCATTTTTCAACTGCAAAAGTTATTAGAAATCATCTATTTCCTCTTCTTTGGCTTTGGTTGTTGGAGCATATATTTGAATGACAGTAGTGCACCTGATACAGGCCATGGTCTTTACAATCACTTGTTATGCATCAGAGAGCTGGACAATGACTAGGGAGGACAGAAGAATTGACGCCTTTGAGCTGTGGTGCTGGAGAAGAGAATTGAATGTACCAAGGACTGCCAAGAAAACAAACAGATTAATCCTAGAGAGGGTTAAACCAGGCTACTCCTTGGAGGCAAAGATTCTGGGGTTTCGTCTGACATACTTTGGACATGTTGTAAGGAGAGACAGGTCTTTGGAGAGGGACATCGTGCTGGGTAGAGTAGAGGGACAGAGCAGGAGGGGAAGACTATGAGGTGGATCTATTCAGTGACAGGGGTAATTGGGATGGGTGTGTCAGAGGCAATGTGATTGGCACAGGATAGAGCACGGTTTAGGGCTGTTGTACATAGGGTCGCTATGAGTCGCAAGCGACTCGACGGCACATAACGACAACAGTATTAATAGATTTTCCTTGTGTGCATATGGATATTTTCCTGCTTAGATGAATCCAAAAATGGTCTTTTTAGCTATGAATGTGACCTGTTTGTTCTCATCTTTTCATTACCAGTGTAGTAGATCATATGATTATTGGATTGAAAATGTCCTTTGCCAATCCATTTCATTTCACCATAGAATGTCAATATGTATACATTCCATTTCTTCCTTAACAATATCACATTTTTCTACATTCATACTTCTCACATTCTATGTTCCAAATTCTTGTGTCTGTTTGCAACTCTCCCTCCTCCTTAGAGGAGCTCTGCTAATCTAGATTATATCTGTTTATCTATGCTAAGTATGCTGTATTGTACATAGGGTTTTCAAAGGCCTGTTATTTCAGAAGTAGCTAGCAAACCTTTCTGAATTTGGCTACTCAGCCTTAGAACAATATCTAAATGACAAGCATTTTGCCCAAAAGAGTAGCTGAAAGAACCCTCCCCATCAGAAAACTAGCAGGTTTGGGGTTGGTCCTATCAACTCCTTTGGCACGTGAGTCCTGGCCCCCCTGCCCCACCAGCATCTTGCTCCATTCCCTTGCATCACCTTGCCTGCCAGCACCTCCCTTCCACCTCCTCCAATCCAACCCTTGTACGATGGCTCAGGCCTCTGGCCATTTCTGGCCACTCATTATCTTTCTATTCCCCAGTGATGGTGGTGCTCTGAGCATGCCCCAGTGCAGGTCTTCCAGGCCGCACAGCTGTTCTGGAGCAGCACAGGCATTGCAGGGAGGCACAGGCATTCCTGGGCTCTTTATTCCTCTTCTCTCAAGAATCACTGGCCATTTAGTCTTCCTCTGTCTTTCTAATGAATCTATGCTTTCTTCATAGGTTATATTCTTGATATCCCATAGTTATCCAGGATCAAGTAAGGTTTTTAATCTGTTGTTAACATAAGGTCACTATGATGGGAGCCTACTGTCAAGGAACTAAAAACAACCTACTTGCTATCCTCCCAATCATTCTCAAAATCCTGACTAAGCTTGGGCTTATTGCTGCATGATGACTCCTAACAACAATAGCAGAGTACTTAGTGTTCTCAGATGGTGTGAGTCTTAAAGTATATGAACAGTAACAGGCATCATCATGGTTATTCCAGAGCAGGTATTAGCACACTTTTCCAGGAAATAACTGATGATAAATAATCTTGGCTTTGTGAGCCATAGACTCTGTGGTAATCACTTGACCCTGAACTCTGCTGTTGCAGTACAAAATGTAACCACAAATAATGAATGCATGAGTTAGTATGGCTATATTGTGATAGTACTTTACTTAACAGCACTGAAATTGAATTTAAAATAATTTACTTATTTTATATATTCTTTTTATTTTTCACTTTTCCCACCACTAAAAAAAGTAAAATTCACTGCTTTCTAAGGAAGCATGCCAAAATTGTCTTACCTACTTGGCCCAGTGTTATAGTTTTCTGATATTTAGTAAAGAATAAAGGAGTTCCACAAATTGTGCTCATAACTGGAAGGTCACATGCCACTGCAGTTCAAATCCACCAGTGGATCCATGAGAGAAAGATGGATGGTCTCCTCTTATCGTGACTTACAGCTTTGGAGTTGAGTTGCTAAATAATATATCCACATCCAAACAAAGCAGGGGAACACTGCATGGCTTAAAATCAAGAATGTATGCATAAGGGCAGTGCCCTTTCTCTATTGCTATTTAGTTTACACGCTGAACAAACTGTTTGAGAAGTGGATTTTATGAAGCAAAATATGGCATCAGGATTGGAGTAAGAGTCATCCAACTTATGTTATGCAAATAATAACACAACCTTGCTTGCTGAAAGTGTGGAGACTTGAAACACTTTGTACGGAAGATCAAAACCACAGCTTTCAATATGGATGACGTCTCAACATCAAGAAGATAAAAATCCTCTGCCCTGGACCAATAGACAGCATCAGGATAGATGGAGATAAGATTGAAGTTATCAACTATTTCATCTTATTTAGATTAACAATCAACACCATTAGTGCTAGCAGTCAAGGAATCAAAAGATATATTGCATTGGGGATGTCTTCAGTCAAGGACTTCTCCAAAATACTAAGGAACAGTGATGTGAGTTTAAAGACCAAGATGTGCCTAATTCAGACCATGATCTTTTCAATTGTTCAGAATACGTCTGAGAGCTAGAAAATTCTAATAAGGATTACAGAAAAAGAATCACTGCCTTTAATTTGTGGTTTTAGAGAAAACTGAATATCCCGTGAATTGCAATTAGAACGAACACAGTTTGGAGACAATGCAGCCAGAGTGTTTCATCTGTCTGCCTGCGATTTTGTGATGGCTTGTGTGCTGTTGTGAAGCTGGAAGTCACTGCTATTTCAAATACTAACAAGGTCACCTCTGTTGGGTTCCACAGGTTTCAACAGAACTTCCAGAGCGAGGCATACTAAGAAGCAGGACAGGTCATCCACTTCTGAAATAACAGGCCTTCTAAAATCCTGTTTTCATTATTGTTTATCATTGTCTGCTGTCGAGTGGGAACCAACTCATAGCTGATCCTCTAGTGGGTTTTCAGAAGCAATAAATGACACACCAGGATATTGCCTATCTTTCTCCCGCAGAGAAGTTGATGGATTCAGACTGCATGCCTTTGAGGCCAAGTTTTTTAACTTAAAATCTTTCAAATTCAAGATGTAATTATTCTTTTTTTATTCCTCTCAAATCACATTCACTGCTATTAAATTTATTCTGACTCATAGCAACCCTTCATCTGGTTTCTGAGGCTATAAAGAGAACACTACCCATCCTTCTCCCATGATGCCCCTGGTAGATTTAAATCACCAGAGTCTGGTCTTTTTGTTAGCAGCCCAATATGCTATAAAGTATGTCACCAATCTAGTAATTTTATTATTTCTAAGATAACTGTTTTAGTATTTTTCAAAGCAGTTATGCAATGTAATACCTACTAAAACTTATGTATTGGTCACTTTATATATAATATCACAGATTTTCAAGTTTTGATGATTTTATGTTTATACTTATATTTACATATTTATATTTATATATATTTATGCCATTTAATGTTGAGCAATGCTTTTTTTACTATGTTTTATCTTTTTTCCTACTAGTTTATTTGCAAAATTCAAATACAAATTCTTTCAATTTCCCTCACCCTCTCACCCATCAAATTGTACAACTGAATGATTAACACCCTCTTTCTCCTACACATCTACATCCCTCTGCTTCGAGCCTCTCCCACCCCTCCTAGATCCTTATTCTCATTCTACAACAAAGGTTTTATATAATATTTATCCTTATGTGGCTGCATTAGTTCACTCAACATATTGCTTTCCAGTCCCTCCCAATTTAGGTACTAATTTACAAAGTTATTGCTCCTGCGTGCTTCATAGTATTCCATTGTGTGAATATACCGTAAGTTCTCAACCCATTCATTTGTGGTTGGACTTTCGGGCTTTTTCCATGTTCTTGCAAAGGTGAATAATGCTGCTATAATCATTGGAGTACAAATCTCAGTTTGTGCCTCTGTTCTTGTATTCTCAGGGTATATTCCAAGTAATGGAATAACTATCATTTATCTTAAAAATCACTGTGGCAATCCATCACATTGGAGGTCTTTTTTCCTCTTTCTTCAGCATAGTATTCCCTTCTAAAATAATATTCCCTTCTAAAGACTTGCCATTCAGGAGAACCTGCTCAAAGTAGGCGAGATGAATCTAAGAAGCATTGTGGCTGCTCTTCTTCCAATAAGAACTTGTTTTTTACTTTGACATCTATGGTATATTCAATCATCTTAACCAACACCACAGTTCAATGCATCAATATTCATGCACATAATGTGTTGTTGATGATGATTGCCATCAAGTCGTGCACGATTCATAGTGATCCTAAGAACAAAAGACTGAAGCCTTTCTATAACTATTGTCACTTCTCAAAGTTCATAGAGTTTCCAGAAGCATGTTGTTTAGGAAGTGGATGCCACTCCTGCTTCCAAACCTGTCTTAAACTTGGAACTCCATTAAACACTGCACATAATGTTCATTTAAAAAGTTTACCACTCCTCCAATAATTTTAAAGCTTCAATCTTCTTCTAGAACTCTCCACAATATTCATTTTCTTTGTAATAACCAAATAAATTTTATTTTGCCAAATATCTAAAATAAATTAATACAGTACAAAAATGCACTTGTGTCTATTATAGTCACTCATAAAAATGTATGTGCTTTCCAATGGAATACTACACAATACACAGGAGCAATGATTTTGTAAATTACTATCTAACTTGGGAGGGACTGGAGAGCATTATGCTGAGTGAACTAACTCAGTCTTACAAGGACAAATACTGTATGAAGCCACTATTTTAGAATGAGTATAAGGACCTAAGGTGGGTAGGGAGGGTGGAAGCAGAGGGGTAAGAATGAACAGGAGAGGTAGGTTTAATCATAGGGTTGCACAATTTGATAGATGGAAGGGTGAAGAAAATGAGAAGGATCTTTTGTGAAAAACAATGTATTCAAGCTTTGTAAATAAATCAGCATAAAATTTTAAAATATATATGTGCTTTGAAGTTTCTAGTTTTCATTTTTTAAAAAATAATCTTTGCCTCATTCAATAGATCTTTACCTTAAAATAGAAATATATTAAAACTTTTTAAAAAATTGTTCAAAATGCAGTAAGGAAAAAGTGCATCCATCTTCTTTTATAACATTCAATATTGTTTTCTTAATTTAGTACTAAATATCCCTAAAATTGTCATTACCAAAAAGTTCTGAGGAAGACACGTCATCTTTGGGTTTGTTTTGTCCTTACCACAAAATATATAATGAGATTGACTGTACTTGCAAAAATGGACTAATTAATGATTAATTTGGAAATGTTCACAAAGCATCAAATACCTGCTAATTACCAAGATGAAAAGGGTCTAAAAGCCTTAAATTATCAGGCATGATTTGTCCTTATAAAACTTCTATAATCATAGGCTTTCAATAAGCTTTTCTCTTGTACTAACGAAAGCTAGAACACAAAACTATACAGCAATTCTAACAGGATAAAGAATGTTTTCTCCACTCACAGCATATTCTGTTGTTGTTGTTGTTGTTGTTGATTTCATCAAGTCATAGCGACTCTATGAACAAAAGATCTAATGCCTTTCCATAGCTATAGTTGTTTCTCCAAGTTCATAGAGTTTCCAGAGGCATGTGGTTTAGGACATGGAACCTGTTTTACAACTGGGAGCTCCACCAAACAGAGTCTACAAGGGGAAACCATTCTGGTCTTTGATATCCCCATGGCACAAGGTTCAGCATCATAGCAAACCCAGGTTACCTCATATAGCACGTTGACAAAGAGTGATGTGCAAAGTGGAAGATTGCTTCTCCAAGATATAACATAACTGGTTATGTTGATAGATGTAACCACCATTGAGATATAATTAATATTCTCGTTTAGCAGTGGTTAAGTATTGTTGAGTCAAATATGACTCAGAGTAAGCTTTGCACAAAAGACCTGAACTTTTTTCTATGATTAACATCTTTTCTGTACAATTATAAGAGAGTTTGTAGGGTTTCCAGAGACACCTAGATTAGATACCACTCTTGTTTCCCAACATGAATCAATTTGAGAGCTCATCCAACCTTTGTACATAATAGCTAGCCATTATGGTTATTTGACATGACTATGGGATAGTGTTCAGCATCACAGCAACTTCAAGTTGCTAAGTACAGCAAATAGACAAATTATTGTTCTGTCTTTTAAAGAATATTCTATTAAAATTAATAAATCCCACAGAATTTTAAATCCACGCCCTTGAAAAGGACTTCACGTTACCCATAGTCTAAAGGTCAAGGGCCACCAGCTTTTGAGGGGGGTCAAGGAACAATAACACACAACAAAAAGGACCCAAGAAACTTCCCTTGCCTAACCACCATCCAGATGAAACCACCATTGAGACGACAACCAGCTAGCCAGCTGACTTCCAGAGTGGAAGGAGATTTCCAAGGCCAAGCATGTTCTATTAAAGATAAAGATATAAATACATCTTTTGTGCATTAGGAAGAAATATCACATATCACCAGGTATTCAGGCTAAAAGTGATTGACTGAAATATCCTAGGCAGAAAATATTCAGAGATTTCAAAATTAATTACTTGAAATCAAAACATACAGTAAATAGAAAAATTAAAATCCTTTGGATAGCAATTGTTTCTATTGCCTTTAGTCATTAATAAATTTTTTCATAGCTAAAAAGAATAATCTGGAGAAGAATCTAATTTCAAGCCCACTCCTACTGCACGGGAAGGTGGGAAAGCCAGGTACAGGTCTGAATACCCTCAGAAGCTTCTAGGTTCAAGAGAAGACTGGCAGTACTCCCACACATCTGCCTCTGGAAAACCTACAGAATACAGATCTCCGTGGACTGCCAGGTGGGCAGAGCAGGACTTGGGGGGGGGGGAGAGCAAGTTAATCTCCATTCAACAATTTAATCCACATTTCATTTCTTGACATTATTACTATGTCCTTAATCTAACAGCACTCTTTCCACCTTCTTAGATTTCCCACTTCCATTTACCCATCCTTCCTGCTCTTTCTCTGCTTTTGTGGGGACAAGAGAAATTGTGGTTGGTTGGCTGAGGTTTTTAAGAACAAGAGAAGGGAGAACAGTAAATGCTTGACAATATTTTCCACAGTTCAGTTTTCAGGGCAAAGCGTGGACATCAGAACTTATGGAAGAAGAGAAAAAAGTATAGTCTTATCCTACAATGATAAAACTCCCCTAACTCATTGCCATCCATGGATTCTGATTCCACGAGACACTGAAGGACAGAGTAGGACTGCTGGCTTAGGTTTCCATGGCTAAGATAAGAAACTGCACTGTCAATGCAAAAGCAGGCAGTTCAAATCCACCATCTCCTCTTCCAATGAATGATGGGCAATCTCCTCTGTGCAATTTACTGCCTCTGAAAATCCTGTGGAGGATGAGCTATGAGTTAACTCTATGGTATATAACAACAAATTTTACAAAAGCAGATTCCCTCATCTTTCTTCTTTTGGTTGGGGACCAAATACTTTGAACACTATACCACCGGAATTCCTGGGATAACATCTCCCAATGGACAGGATGATTTGATTACTAAAAGGAGAAAAAGATGTGCACAGATGTCACAGTGTGCACAGTGTGGTCTGTGTGCCAGAGTAGGCAGTGATCACAGGACAGTATTGTGCACTGGGTAGTAATGTGTAGACAGTGGGCACGTGCACAGAGTGGGCAGCGTTCACAGAGAGGACAGTGTGCACAGAGCAGGCGGTGAGCACAAGGCAGCAATGGTACACGGAGCTAGCACTGAGCACAGCTTGAGGACAGGATACCTCATCAGTACTAAGTTCTGAAAGGATCAAAATGGCCAGCGACCAAGGGAAGAGTGGACCAGGCTGCTTTTGTGACAAAGAACTGGAAAGGAAAATCCTAAAGGAAATACGAAAAAGACTACAAGTCCTCACAGAGGGGGCAAACCTAAGTGGGCAGTTAGTGATGGGACGAGAATGCTGGTGGATCCTTATCCCGTCAGAACAAGCATTTACATGGCTGTCCCTCAGCACACTGGAAACTGAGGGAAGGAGCTGAGCTGCCTGGAGCAACACTCCAGTCCCACACCCTGTGACGCAGTGAGGCTCAGACTACTTGTTTCAAGCTCAAGGGAAAACCACTTCTGCAGTCAGTCATTGATGAAACGTGCCAAAAAGAGAGTTCTTTTTATCTCTTCACCACTCGCTAATATTTCCCATGAGGGAACAAGTCGACGTGACTAAATAAGTGAACAGACACTCATGCACAGTGGTAATTTAGCAAAACAAGTTAAGGCAAGCAAAGGAGGCATAGTTGATAAAAGGTGGAGATAGGCCACCACGCAGAAGAGTCAGAAAGAAAAGGAAAAAAGAAATGGAGGAAACACTCCTGGAAAAATGAGGAGTGGACTCAAATCGTTTGGCACACTGCCGGGGGGGGGGGGGAGGAACCCTCTCATGTGGGACTGGCTCCAGTCTGGTGAGACTGGCCACAGCCTAGCCCCACCTAGGGGACCTGTGGGATTGGGTGGAGTTTGGGTCTCCTGCATTCCTGGGGAGGGGGCTTCTTTAATTTGATTCATCTGATTTTACTTCCCTATTTCCTTTGAGACACCTTGCTTTTGCCCCTCCATCTCCACCATGGGAGTGAATAGAGCTCTGGTGGCCTAGTGATAAGAAGTTGAGCTGCAATGTGGAAGGTACACGGATTAAATCCACCAGCTGCTCCACTGAAGAAGGATGGTCAGCTATGGATCCATTCCAACTCGATGGTACTCAACAACAATAGGAGTGAGGGCAGGTGAAAGAAAGAAAAAGGGAGACACAGGGAGATCATTGAGGTAGTAATTCTATCCAGTGACGATTAACAAATGTGAGTTCAGATCCCACCGGGCAGGTATACCCCATAGAAAATAGAGGTCCTGGTAGACCCCACACCACCTGTGTCTTGAGGACCAGGACTTACTGAAGCATGAGATCAGGGGAGAGAGGTACCCAAGGTGTAAGGGGGAGGTCGCATGTGTGTAAACAGCTGGCCACCCTCCTCCAGAGGCCTGAGCATTCCCCATCAAAAGAGGCTGACTGAGTAGCTCTAGGCAGGAAAGGAAATCAAAACAATAGTAACTGCTGGCAAAACTGGACTGCTACCTGTGGAAAGCTGAAACAGGTCCACATCTCCCACCATATACAAAAATAAACTCAAGGTGGATCAGAAACCTTGAGTAAAGCCAAAACCATAAAGTTCATCAGAGACAAACTGGGATCAAGTTTACACGACCTAGACTATGGTATTAAAGAAACTCCCAAAATACAGCCTGAAATGCTCAATCTGGAGAGGATAAAATTGATGACTGGAACATTCTAAAGATTAAATCCCTGTGTGCATCAAAACCTTTTTCCAATAGAGTGAAAACAAAACCTACTGACTGGGAAAAAAACATTTGGCAATATCATTTCAGACAAGGGTCTCATATCAAAAGTTTACAGAATCCTACAGGCAAGAGATGTGGAAAGAATTTTCACAGAAGAAGATATTCAGATGGCCAACAGACACATGAAGAAATGCTCAAAATTGCTGGCAAGAAGAGAGATGCAAATAAAAACCAAAATGAGATACCATCTCACTCAAGTAGCAGTGGCAAAATTTAACAAGACAGCAAGTGGAGATCCAAGATGGCTGCGAAGGCAGAGACATCGTGGTGAGCTGCAGGAGTAGTGAACCACTCGGAGGAGGGCCACTATAGCCTTCTACAGACCTCTGTTTATTGATAACTGAACAGTTAAACAGTTGATGACTGGTCTTCAGTGAAGATCAAGGCTAAACAACAGGAATTCAAGGATTCCCAAGGAGGAATGGGTGAGTCCCGCAGCTCCCAGCCCCCTCCTGCCGAGCATGCACTGCACTGCCCCCACCGCAGCTCCATGAGGCTTCCTCTGCCAGAACACAGGGATTCCCTCACCCAGGATGGATGGTAGGCATTGGGCCTCCCCGAGACTGGTGCAGTGGAGCCACCATGCTGTCGCGGGGTGGACTTGTTCTGGGGAGAATTCTTGGAGCCAGTCGCCCGCGGGGGACATGCACCTGGGCGCCGCGTGCACCTGCCACCCGGCTGCCCGCTCGGGGGACAAGCTCCTGCACACCCAGGCCACCAGCCCAGGCTGACGTGCTCTTTGGCCACCTACATGTTTGGGTTTCCTTGGACAGGCCAGAAAAGAGGATCACCAGTACAATGGATTGTTGAAAGTCACTATGAGTTGTCTACTTGATGACACTTAACAGTGACAGCATGTCCAAGAGGACTGACATCCTAAATGCACCACATATGTTGACCCTGTTGACCTGCCCCGGCTGCCTACAGGTTTGGGTTTCCTTGAACATGCTAGAAAAGAGGATCACCGATACAATGGATTGTTGAAAGTCACTGTGAGTTGTTTACTTGATGACACTTAACAGTGGCAGCATGTCCAAGAGGACCGACATCCTAAATGCACCACATATTTAGATCTGTTGAATGCTTCTGCCAAAAGCTGTTTAGACCTTGGGGGAGTCTGTTCACAACTCTCAGGTTCCCTTTGCCACTTATAAAGGGGCAGGGCAGTGACACCAGCTTCAAATGACAGTATGACCATTTATGGGGGGATAAAAGTGGCGGTGCAGGAATTGGGGACGCTGTCCCTGGCCATATAGTCTTTGGTCAGGTGAGGGGTCCAGACTGGGGTGGGGGCAATTGGAGGGGGAGTGTACCAGCCAGCCCCTGGGGGGTGTTGCCCTGCTCTGGGTGAGCCATTGGCCCTCTGCTCTGGCGGGCTGTCTTCGGCCCCCCGGCTGGGGACATGGCCCTCAGGGTGAGCTCCTCAGTCCCCAGATTGTGCCATCTGATCCCTGGGTGGGGGAAAAGTGCCTAGGGTATCCAGAGAATTTTATCTAGGCTACATTCTGCCACCCTCTCCCCCAATAAATCTGAAAGTAACACCCTCAAAGCCCTTCTATTTGTAACTCACAAGTTTGTTCTTTCTAGGTTTGCTCCCTTTCCTATAGGTAACCATAACACTGAGTTTTACTCCAGACCTGATCCTGAACCCAGTGCCAGTGACAAAAAGGAAATACAACTGCCAGCTAAGGAAGCAAAGGAGGATGGATCCTCTGAGTTCAACCAGCCATCCTCACTGGACCCATGTGGGAAAACATTTTGCAGTCCAGAGGGGAGCAAATGACAGGAAAATATCTTCTAACAGAGCAAGAAGGCAAGCAGCTTTAACCCAAGACCACCAGTAAGGTGATAAAGTGTCCTCCCTTTCCCCTTTCAGATCTACGCCCCTGTTCAGCGTGAAGAAGCCAGAGAGTCTGTATCCAGTTCCCAAATCAACAAGACAATTGGTTTAATCACCATTGGAATATGCTTACCATGCCCCTGTAGCATCTGGTCCCCACTGGATCCTTTTCATTTCCTTCACCTGTTCCCCCCTCCAACCAAATTGTACAGTTCTGCAACTGTACCCCTGAAATTTTCATCCCTGCCTATCCTCACCCTTCTTCCCCCAACCCTCACCTCCTTATACCCCCAATATGTTTTTTCCAATAAAATTTTTAAAAAAAATTTAAAAAAAGGTAGAGGAAGATAAATTGAAAAGATATAGAGACAGAATACATCCGTGCCATACTTCTTTCCAGATTTTGAACCATGCAGTATTTTCTTGCTTTATTCTGACAACTGCCTACCGGTCCAAGAATGGGTTTTATATGAGTACAATCAGATGTTCTGGGATTCTCACTCTTCTTAAGGTAGCCACAATTTGTTGTGATATGTGCAGTCAAATGCCATTGCGTAGTCAATGAAACACAGACATTCTTCTAGTACTCTCTGCTTTCAGCTAAGAGGCATCTGACATTGACAGTGATGTCCTAGTGCCACAACCTCTTCTAAACCTAGCCTGTACTTCTGATATCTCTTTGATGTATTATTACAGTGATTTTTTTGTAACCTTCAGCATTATTCTTGCATGTGATATTGGTGAAATTATTCAATAATATCCACACTCTATCAGATCACGTTTTTTTGGAATGGAATAAATATGGATCTCTTCCAGTTAGCTGGACAGGTAGCTTTCCTCCAGATTTCTTGGCACAACTTGGTGAGTACGTCCAGGGTAGCATCTTTTTGGCTGAAGTGTGATAACTTGTATGTTATCAATTCTTGAGGACTGGTCTTAGGCCAATTCTTTCAGAGCAACTTAAACTTCCTTCTTCATCATCATTACCTCTTGGTCATACAGATATTTCATGAAATTTTTCTGTCAGCCAATACTTTTCATTAGAATGACTCTATACTGTTTTCATTTTCTTTTAATGTTCCCTAGATCATTCAATATTCTGTCCATGGCACCGTTAAGTATTGCAATTTGAGGCTTGAATTTTTTTCTTCAGTTCTTTCAGTTTAAGAAATGCTAAGAAGTTTTATCCCTTTTGATTTTCTGACTCCAGCTCTTTACATGTTTTTGGATAGTAGCCAAGTTTAAAATATCCAACGGATCTATTTATGTGTTTTGGTCTTACACTTCAAGCATGATGGGAAATATTTTCAAAACTGTGTTTTGTTTCCTTGTATGAACATATTATTGATTTATCTTCTGTTGTCTCTTGTTTTATGTGTTGCTTACATTCTGTCTTTATTTGCCATAGTTTAAGGTTATTTTACTATAATATAAACTATGTAATTTTTCTGCTTATAAGTATTCTTTTGTTTATACTTTGCTATTCCTGTTTGGGTTTTTTTTTAATTTTCAATTGCTATACTGAAAATCAGACAATGTACCATATGTAGTTCAACCACGAATAAAGATGACAGGGGAAGAATCAATGCCTGTGATACATAGTTTTGCAAAGTTTTGTATTTAATATTCCATTGCTGTTGTGTATCATTCAGTTGAAACAAATCCATAGTTGACGCTCTGGCAGGTTTTCAGAGGCAGCTGATGACACAGGAGGAAATTTCTTAGGAATTGCTCTCTGAAATTATTCAATATAAAATGTATCTTTTTGGTTTTAACTTGAGATTTTTTTCCCCTCCTCCCACAGAGTACCTGGTGGCCTTGAACCATGAGCCTCTGGAATTCCAGTACAGCTTTTTGCTACTAGGCTACCAAATCTCCCTATAATAATCCATAAATGCATAATATCTTATAAGTCATAGCCAATATTTTAGAACCTCAAAAGTATTATCTAAGTCAATCATTAGACTTTGGTCCTACTGTATCTCCCCAGATGCCAGCACAATATTATCATATCTCATGGGCTGCCAAAGAAAAAGTCTGTCTTGGAGAAAGTGCAACTATTGCGCTTCTTAGAGGCAAGGATGATAAACCTTCATCTCACACCCTTCAGGAACATTGTCAGTTGAGGTCAGTGTTTGGAATAAGAGATCATGTGGGAATGTTGGAGGGTAAGAGAAAAGCAGAATGATCCTCGTTGAGATAATGATCACAATGGGCTTAGGCATGTCAGAAATCCTGAGGACGACACAGGACAGGGCAAATTTCCCATTTTTTGTTCATAGGGTCACTATGAGTCATGGCCAGCTGTACAATACCTAACAACTATATATAGCATCCTGCCAGAAATCTAATAGACTATTTAAATTCTGTGATAATTTGAAGGGAATATATATTGCTTTCATTTCTACTTCCAGTTGCACTTATGTGCATTATGCATCTCCATTTCTCAATGTTGATAATGAAATAATTTCCATTTTTCCCTCAGAGGAAAGAGAAAATTGGTATGCTTTCCTATCCCCCCCACCCCGCCTATGTTTATTAAAATCTGAGTCCCTGATAAAGCAAACAACTTAAGCACTTAACTGCCAGACTAAAAGTTAGCAGTTTGATGTCTCCAGAGACATCTCGGTAGATAAACATGGCCATCTCCTTCTGCAAGGTCACAGCCCTGAAAACACTGTGGAGTACTTCTACTCTGTACCCATAGACTCATTGCAAAGTGTTGCTGATTGAAGGTAACTGACAACATACCAACACATGCAACTTTAATATTTCAAGATTGCTTAACTCTCACTTTTACTGATAATGGGCCTTTATTCTGAGGCTTTCTAATTTTGAAGTTCAGAATTACTTGAATAAGCAATAATTTTTGTTTTCACTGCATTCTAATTGGTTATCATTTTAATGAAGACATTTATGTAACAAGACAACAAAAATAGTTGCTGCTTAGTAAAAAATAATGAGAAGGTTCAGTTAATCTAGTTTTGGTTATCTGAACATATTAAATAACTTGATAGCAAATTTTGACAATCACTCAAAAACTTACCACTATAAGTCTATTGATCATATACAAAAACTTGCACAGATGCATTATATATATAAAAAAAAGCAACAACCATAAACCAAAATGGATAACTATAAAACTACCTGCTTTTCCATTCTTTTGGTACTCAGACTAATTATTTTATATCCTGAGGTGATATTGTTACTAAATTATACAGTCATCTTCAGTCACATAATCATGTTTTATATAAAGGGTAAATAAATACCTAGTATAAAGCTTTTTTTCTTTAAAATTAATTTTGTCTGTGGATGAAGAAGAATGTAAAATACAAAGTATATGAACTTTGTAAGCAAATCAATTTAAAAAAAAAGATGAGTTGTGTCTATGTAACTTCTAATGACTATCAGTCTTTCTCATTGTACAGAAGTTATTTCTAGAATCTTACAAGAAAAGTATATTTTGATCAGAATTTCTTCTCATTTCACCATATCTTAGGTGACACACACAAAATAGTGATATTCTAAAAATTGTGACCTAATTAAGGTGGCATTAAAAGAAGCAAAGTTCAATACAGAAGGAACTGCCACCTAATAATATGAAAACTATTACATAATTATGGTATTCTATGCATTATGCTAATTACTTTATATAAATTATATCTTTTAACATCCACAATACCATAGACTTCATATTCAAATTATAAAGTACTTATCTAACTTACAATAGTGTTAGATGGATCTTGGCTGAAAGCAGAGAGTACTAGGGAATGTCTATCTGTGTTTCATTGACTATATAAGGGTGTTTGACTGTGTGGATCACAACAAACTGTGGCTGACTCTGAGAAGAATGGGAATCCCAGAACATTTGATTGTGCTTATGTGAAACCTGTACATGGACCTGGAGGCAGTCATCAGAACAAAGCATGGTTCAAACTCAGGAAGGGTGTATGTCAGGGATATATTCTGTCTCCATACCTTTTCAATCTATATTGCAGAACAGATCATCCAGGAGGCTGGGCTGGCTGTATGAGGAGGAATGTGACATCAGCATTTGAGGAAGATTAAGCAACAACATGCATTATGCAGATGACTGAAACTGCTTACTGAAACTGAGGAGGACCTGAAGTGCTTAGTGCAGAAGATCAAAGACTGAAGCCTTCAATATGAATTGAAGCTCAACATCAGAAAAAGCAAAGATTCTCACCACTGGGCCAATTTACAGCACTAGGATGGATGGTGAAGAGATTGAGATTGTACACAGCTTTAGTTTTCTTGGCTCCATAGTCAACAGTCTTGGCACCAGCAGCCAGGAAATTAAAAG
>NW_006399758.1:36339815-36342941 GCF_000299155.1 Elephantulus edwardii | reverse complement strand
CATTAATAAATATTTTCTTATTCCTGAATTTCTTTTTCTTTGCTGGAAGAAAATTAATAATTACATTACTGTCTATTATCTCATTCAATCTTACCTGCCAAGAAGCAGCCAGAATGCTCCTTAGTAGCAAGGATGGTAAAACTTTGTCTTACCTACTTTGGCCATGTGAGCAGAAGGAACTAGATTCTGGAAAATGCCATTATGCTTGGAGAAGTGGAGGGTCATCAGAAAGAAGAAATCTCCTCAGTGAGATGGATTGACACAGTGACTAACACCGTGGACTTAAGCAGAGCAGATTGTTAGAACAGCACAAAACGGGGCTGTGTTTCCTTCTGTTGACATAGGTTCACCACGATTTGGAGCAGACTCAATGGCACCTAACAAACTCCTCATCTTGATCAACACTTAACCAGCTAATTTTGTTCATGAAGGTAGAACAAAACAAATCTGCAGTAATGGGATATGGGAAACATGCTGGCAAAAAAAATCATTAAATAGATGCTTTGAACTTTAGAAAACTTTGCTATTTTTGTCTAGAATACCAGAAAACTGCATATATCATTTTACTTACAGAAGACCATATGCCATGTGACTTTAGTAGGGAAAAATCCTTGATTTAGTAAAGATATTTCCTTTCAGTTTTTTGCTTATTAAATATTGGCTAAAGGTAATACAATATACAACTGTAGTAACGTCTAAAAATCTAGATCCTTCAGAAATACATTTAGCAAGTTACTTTTAAAAATGTTTTTTCTATTTTACCAAATCATATTATTGTATCAAAGGAAACAAAATTTATTTTCATATAAATATCCCATATTCTCTTATAATGTAAAAAGGAGAACTTTCTTGAATAATTTTGTAGCAATAGAATATTTGTCTCTTCCTCAGATATAAAAATAGTAAAAAATCCTTTTCTTAATGCATTTAATTGTGTTTGATTAAAACCTTCACTAAAAGTAAATTTTTTTGATTGATAGTAAAATATGGGCTAGTGAGCTTCTTTTTCATAATAAACAATAATTAAGGTCATATATGGATTAAATTTTCTATGAACGATGAATATATTAAATTACAATTTTCTCTATAATGAAACTAATTTTCTGCTAAATGACAAATATATTTCATATTCTAGAAAAAAAAATGACATACGGCTAACTTCAGAATTCTCTTAAGAGTAAATTTTCAGACCCGACTCATGATTTCAATATTGTCTTTCTAAAACATAGATGTTTTTGTTTAGCAAAGTTCCTAATGTATAAGTGATCTCTTAGTCTTTAATTACTTGTGGTCATGTTCTGGATAGTTTTTCAGATGTACTTTTTCTTAACATAGTATTATTTTCTGGCCCACTTTGTTATGATATATACATCTGTTATATAAATGAAATGCTGGTTTTATTTCATAAGTTCTGCTATGATGTCAAAACCAAGAAAGTTCACTTCACTGTTATTTTTATTTTTGTAGCAATTATAATGAGATTGCCAAAAAAATCTGGTAATAATCTAGCTGTATAATTATATCAGTCAGTGAGCCTGCATTTTCATTTTCTTCATTGCATTCTACATTCCATTTTCTATTCATCCTAAATAAAATAAATTCAGTTTGCTGATTAATGAGCTCAGCTCACTGCCTGCATCCAATTTTGTTCAATTTCTCCATCATGAGTACATTTATGTCTTGAATTTAATTTTGTATGTCAACTTTTTTTTTTCTTTCCAAATTTCTCTTTTTATCTTATTCCTGTTTTGGCCCATGGCAGAACTAATTATCTATCCTTTGGCAATAGATTTAAAAATCTTAACAAGTTGTTATGTCAAATGTGGAAACTAAGTTCTCAATTTTCTTCCACTAGGTATTATTTTTAATTAAATAAAAGACTTTGCAATGTATAGTTTGTTCCAAAGAGCACTGATTAAAACGAATTCAAATTAAAAAGAATAATATAGTCAATTTAAAATCATTGATGCTCTCGTGTTTTCTGTTAAGATGGCCAACTAAGCAGATCTGACAAAATACACTGTTGTGAATTTCTGCAAGCAGCTTACTCAGGAAATTTGCAAGCAGCTCACCTAGGATTGGCGCAAGAGCCTAAGACTTCAGCAATATCCATATCAGTGAATGGCTGACAATAGGGCAAGTGTGATCTCCGTCTTGTTTCATATACTCTTTCAGTGAGCAGAGAAGTAACTTTCTCCCACTCTCCACTGAGTGGCCAACAGTGATCCCCTGGTCCTATTCCCGCTCTGCCTGACACCATATTTGTGCCATTCTCTATCTATCCATGGGAGTGCTAATGCAGAACGATATTCTTTTCTCTCTGGGTACCAGTTAGAGTGTGGCATGCCGGGGAAGGGGGTGCCTTGACCACAGTCAGTACCTGGAAAGAGACAAGTACAGTATATGACTGGAATTCTTGTCTCGAGTCACTGCTCAAGTTGGCAGAATCTGCCTCTTACCAAGCTCTCTTGTATTTTCTGTGGTCAGCACACTTTCCACTTCTTGAAGCCAGCAGAATGTGCCATCCTTAACTATGTCTTTTTCAGAGTTGAAAGTGACTACGTGGCTAAATATTAGATATATGTCTCTCCGATATGGGAAGATGAATGCACTTCTACTAGGGCTTAGGTAGCATGCTATCTAGGGTGACTAGGAATCATAGTTGACTTGACGGCACTTAACAACAACTACAACTTCAAATAAATAGGGACACCTGGTGATCTAGTGGATAAGGAGTAACACTTTTAACCCAAGGGCAAATGGTTCTAATCTCCCAGCTGCTCCTTAAGAGAAAGATGGTCTATCTCCTTTCATACAATTTATAACTTCTGAAAATCTGCCAGCACAACAGTTGTGACTGTCTTGATAGGAATGACTTGTAATTTGTTCATCAAAGAAATATATCATGATCAAGTGGAATTCATATCATGCTGCAAGGATGGTTCAACATGAGCCAAAAAAATCAGTGTTATACATCTCATAAATTAAACAAAGGGATTCACATGTTCACATTAATCAATGCAGAAAAGACGTTTAATTTTGCCAAGACCATTTGTCATTTCCCCACTTAACTGATTTCATCTCCTTGTCAAAACTCAGTTGACCATAGGTAGATGGGCTGATTTC
>NW_006399758.1:36334892-36335975 GCF_000299155.1 Elephantulus edwardii | reverse complement strand
ATTATTCAAAATGAGTGACCCTGGAGAACATTATGCTGAGTGAAGTATCTCAGTCACAAAAGGACAAATACTGCATGGTGCCACTGCTGTAAAACAGGACTGACATTGGGGGTGGGGGGAGACTGAGAAAATGGTATAAATAATGTATACTGCATTGAAACAGATGAGGGAGAAACTGTTTAAATGGGATATGTAATTAGGTATTATTGTCATGACAGTAGTCCAGAACGAAGGCTGCATAGTGGAGTGGGCCTGGGAGGAGGGATTGGAAAACAATGAAAGAATTTTTCTTTTACTTTTCAAAGAGAAGAGTGTAATGGGGTGGGGCGGGAGGGCAGGGAGGAAAGTGCAACAATGAGTGAATGGAAATCCAAAGTCTCTGTGTAAATTTTCATTGAAATTAATAATAAAAAGAAAAGACATTTAATAAAACTCAATACATTTTCATATTAGAAGGTTCATAAAATAGGAATACGGTGTAAATTCCTCAGTATATTTAAAAGTATACATACTAAAACAATGCACAGCACACCTGTCAGTTGAAAGAAATTTCAAGCATTTTTGTGGATGGAATCTAAGTGACAATCTTAATCACTGCATTTCAATATTGGCTTGGAAGTTCTAGTCAGATAAAGAAGGCAAAAAATTTTATATTAAGATTGGCAAAAGC
Organism: Elephantulus edwardii; assembly: GCF_000299155.1. Lineage (NCBI taxonomy): Eukaryota > Metazoa > Chordata > Mammalia > Macroscelidea > Macroscelididae > Elephantulus > Elephantulus edwardii. Next base: position 36,335,305 of record NW_006399758.1, on the reverse strand, counting down.
AAAATTAAACAATATAAATGGTATGATCCAATATTGTTAAAAAATCAACTTGAACTTCCATTACCATTTGTTCTTAATCACATGCTATTTCATTAAATTGTGCAGTGACAGTCAATTCTTGGTGCACAATGACTCTTTGTACTCTTTCCATGTTCTTATAATGCTTCCTGGGTCGTTCAATGTTCTGTCCATGGCATCTCTTAAGTTTTGCTACTCGAAGAGGCTTAAATTTGTTCTTTGGTTCCTTCAGCTTAAGAAATAGTGAACAAGTTCTTCCTTTTTTCTTTTCAGATTGGCTCTGTGCACATTTCATTATGCACTTGCTGCGAAGGGTCAAGGACTGCAGCCTTCAGTATGGACTGAGACTCAATGTCAAGAAGACAAAGATTCTCACCACTGGACCAATTGGCAGC
>NW_006399758.1:36323897-36334022 GCF_000299155.1 Elephantulus edwardii | reverse complement strand
TCCTCTGGTCTTTGGTCATTAGTGTTCCAGGCCTCAAACCTGTTTCTGAGATGGCTTTTAAATTCAGATGAGATAGACTCAAAATCAATTTTTTGTTCTGTTTTAGTTTTCTTTAGCGCACTGAAACTTTCACATGAGTAGTTGTTGGTCTGTTTCACAATAATCACCTGGCCTTCTCCAATGATTCTTTCCCCAGATGTAATCAATCTGATTCCTTTGTAGTCCATCAGGTGAGATCTATGTTTATAAGTTTTAGTCAACTTGAGGGCACAAAACGACAACTAGGAGATAGAATAAGGGTAGGCTATAAGCTCCACCCTTCTAAAGGGCTATGGAAGATCAATGCTCACACATTTTTGAGATGCATGTGCCCCTGGGACACAGCATCTAGCTGTACTGCAATGGTCAGTCTACAGGATCCTTGGCCTATCACTTTCTAGTCTCTGCAACACAAGCCTACATCACCCACATGAGTCATTTTCCTGAAGGGTTTGAGTTTCTGTGAGACCTTCACACAAATCACAAAACCCAAGGGACATAGAGGAGAAGGGGAATTGAATAAGGGAGGAAAATTTGACACCAGAAACCATGAAGTGGTACAGCAGATCAAACCTTTGGGCCATTATTGACTTCTCCCTTTTAGTAACTAGTTGGCTACTAATATTAGAAGAATGGATTGTAAATACAGCTGTAATCTTTATGGAAGCAGATTGCCATGTCTTTAAGAGCCATTAAGCAGGCTAACATTTTGTTAGAAGGCAAGCACTTTCTGATAATCTATACAAGTATATCCAATAATATGTTATTTTCACTCAGAAAATAATCATTAAATTACTCTGTCTTACAGAGCTTCTGCGGAGCTCTACTGACAGTTCAGGGGAGTTGCACTGCTAACCCAACTGCTCTGGTAGTTCAAATTCACCAACAGCTCTCAAGGAGCAAAGTGGGCAATTTCTTCCTTTGTTATTTACTTTCTCCCCCAAAACCACAAATTGTCATGTGCTGTCCAGTTGGAACTGAGTCTTAGCTGACCCTCCAAGAGGTCTTGAGAGGCAGTTAATCACATAGGAAGAGACTATTCATCCTTCTCCCTTGAAGCTGCTGGCAGATTTGAATTTAAATTGGGTGATTTTGGATTGCAGCTCAAATGCTTAGCACTAGGCTACCAGAGCTCCCTGGAGGGTTAGCTATTAGTCAGTTCTAATTCAATGGCAATAGGTTTGTGTTTTGAGTCTGACAAGTTGCTATGTGTGGGAATCAATTCAATAGCAGTGAATGGGTCCTATGATACATATTTAAATGTTATAAAAATAAAAATACATCTTAAAATTATAATGTTGTTGTTGTTAAATGCCACTGAGTCACAGGCGACTCATAGCGACCCTATGAAGGAGAGTCCTTAACGCTTGGGAGTCTTTAATTCTCTCACCAGGTTAATAGGGTTTCCAGAGGCAAGCTATTACAGAAGTGGATGCCACTCCTACTTCCCAGATTGTTTTAGTCCGGGAGCTCCACCCCGCTCTTTGTCTGCATTGGGTAACCAACCATTAATGCATTTGACACATCAGTGTCATAATGTTCAGCCTCACAGCAGCCACAAGTTACCACTGTATGGCAACTTGTATACCAGAGATATACGACCTAGAGGAATGTCTGAACAAAAAGGGGGGTGGATCAACAACTTTTAAAATTATATAGCAAAGATAATGTTATTTTGTGAAAGGAGACTATTTGAATCAACCCATAATTAACTTACCATAAATGAGTCATTAACTATAATTACATTGTAGATTAGTTGGGAAGTTCATCCATCTTGGTTTCTTCTTTCTCTTCTGTCTTTGTAATGGCATTTTGCATTCTTGATGAACGTTATTCTTGATATCCTCCCACAGCTCATCTGGTCTTCATTTACTAGTGTTCAAGGCCTCAAAACTGCTCCTGAGATGGTTTTTAAATTCTGGTAGGATAGACTGAAAGTAAAATTTTGGTTCTTAAGTGTTTGGGAAATGTTGGGGAGGAAGGGAGGGCCTCTGGCCAGGACAGATCGCCTAAGCTCTGGATAAGTGCAAGCCTCCCAATGGTCTTTAATACAGGATAGAGAAAGCTCTCCTGTGTTTGGCCCTACTAGCTTGGGAAAGCTCACCAACTGGGAAGATGGCTGTCGCATCTGTTGAGCTGGGAGTAGTCTGCACGAGGCTAAGGTTTTCCTATCCAATCCGCATGCCCCACGTCTGCAAGCCCACCCTATCCTGTCCTCCTGTTTACATGTTTTTATATAAGTGTGTTGCAGCCCCCAATAAAATTGAGCTGGATTGACTCTCTGAACTCTCCCAAAGTAGTACATCTCCATCATTCTTACCCACATCAGGGTGTTGCTGTTCATTGCTGGAGAATAGACAGTGACACTTAAGGATTTGTTTTTATTTTCTGTAGCTTCAGCTTGATATGAATAGTAGCTGATGATTTAGTCCACAATCAGTACCTGGCCTAGTTTTCACTGCTGATATTGAGCTTCTCCATTGATTCTTTCCACAGATGTAATCAATCTGATTTCTGTGCAGACCATCAAGTAAGGTCCATGTGTATAGCCACCATTTGTATTTCTTACAAAAGGTATTTGCAATAATGTGCAGAACAGATCAGTTGGGAGAGTGGGCTTTATGAGGAGGAATGCAGCATCAGGATTGGAGGAAGACTCATCAATAACCTGAGTTATACATATGACAAAACCTTGCTTGCCAAAATTGAAAAGAACCTGAAGCATTTGCTGCAAAAAGTCAGGGATTGCAATCTTCAGTATACATTGAAGCTCAATGTCAAGAAGACAAAGATTCTCAGCACTGGACCAATTGGCAACACCATGATAGATGGAGAAAAGGTTGAGATTGTTAGGCATTTCAGATTCCTCAGTTCTACTACAATCAACACTTTTGGAAACAGCAGTCAAGAAATAAAAAAGATTAAGTATATTGGGGAAATCTGCTGTATGGGACCTCTCCAGAGTGCAATTATATCAGTATGGAAACTAAGGTGCACCTGATCTAGGCTGTGGTCTTTGTAATCAATCACTTGCTGTGCTAAGCATGACAGAAGTATAAATTCCTTTGAGTTGTGGTGCTGGTGAAGATTATTGAACATTCATTGGACTGCCAACAGGAAAAATAAGTTTGTCCTGTAAAGGATGAAACCAAATTGCTCCTTGGAGGCAAGGATTTTGAAGCTTCATCTGACATACTTAGAGCATGTTGCCAAGAGGGACTAGTTCTTAGAGAAGGACATCATGCTTGGAAAGACGAAGTCAGAGTGCAGGAGAGGAGGCCCTACATGAGATAGAATGACATAGTAACAGGGTAATGGAGGTAGGTGTGTTGGAGACTGAGATTGGCTCAGGGTAGGGTAGGTTTCAGAGGTATTGTACATAGGGTCACTATGAGTCACAGTGAACTCAATGGTGCATAACCACTATAGCAGGCCTTGAAAAAAGACATGCTTGGAAATATGGAAGACCAGCTAAAAAGAAGAGGATCTAAAACAAAATAGATTGGCATAAAGACTGTAACAATGGGCTCATACATAGCAGATAGAAAGAGATGGATAGGCAAGGTTTATATTCATTTTTCATAGAGTTTCTATGAATTATAGTTGACTAGATGATACCTAAAAACAAAAGTTTTAATTTGAAGCAACTACTGTAGCAACCAAAATATCTACTTACCTTCATCTGATTTACTTTGGACGGTACAAATCTAGGTACCAATCATAGGGGACTTTATGGCTGGAAAAGTGGAGTCTTAGAAAAAGAAAGGAAGGCCCTCAGCAAGATGGAAGGACACAGTGACTTCAGTAATGGGCTCAAGTCTTTTAGACTTGATAAGGATTGTATAAGATAGGTCAGAGTTCAGATAGGGCAGAGTTCAAGTATGTTGTTCATAAGGTTGCTGTGACTCTTGACGGCAGCTAACAACAGCCACAATCTAGATTTAGGATTTTGAATATATTTACAATTTTGCACATTTTAAATTAGAGTTGCTTTCTTTTGTCTTTCTTCAAACATTACCATTCAGAATATATATAGTTCCATTTATGCATGAGAGAAATGGCAAAAATTATAGGCTGGAGCACTGTCTTATTCTCAGGGTAACTAAATTTAACTTATTACTTTCATTTTCCATTCTTTATTCTAATTCAAGGACATAATTTTTATAAAAATGTAGAATTGAATTTGGATTTATCTCTCTTTTTTTAACCTTTTCCTTAGATTTGCAGTGAAAATATTTCCTCATATCTTTCTTTAAACTGGCACTTTAGGTCTTTCTCCAATAAAGTTTGCACATCTTCCAAGGAAGTCTGTTACATTTGTTTGTTCTTACTGTGAAAAGCCTTAAGATATGGCATGGATGAAGGCATAACAAATTTAAAAATCCCTTTTTTACCTAAAAGAACTGACCAACAAATAACTTGCTGCTGAGAAAGGCAGTTTCTAAATAAACCACTTCAAAGTGACAGCATGTGTTCATAGGATGTGCAATTGTATGTACCAATTCTGCTCAGGACCAGTGTTGTTCCTGTTGTTTGGAACCATCAAATTGACTTCCACCCAAAGTGACCAAACAGGACCTGGGAGAAAGGCCCCACAACATCCCCTCCACTGTAACTCTTCATGGGAATAGATGCACAGGTCTCCCCCTTCACCCTTTGTGGAGCCTTGAGTAGATTTGAATCCTCTTCCTTTCAGTTCGTGGCCAACTGCATTACTCATTGCCCCACCAGAGCTCCTTGCAGTCATAATAGTGCCATCAAAAACTAATTTTCGGTTGAGTTCTCACTCTATGATCAAAAGAATTCACATTTTCCAAAATAAGCTGTAAAAAAAAAATCACTCCTTATAATTTCATCATTCTCTGTTATCAAATATTTACTATATAAAATTTCACACAAAGCCCTCCAAAAATAACCCAATTCAATCTGTGTGAAGGGAAAGGTAGCACACAATAAGGAGCTGATTGTTGTTGTTTGTTACTATGTGCCCTCCAGTCAACTACAACTTACGGTGACTATGAATAGCTCTGAACTCTATCCTATTGTGAGTCAATCTCACTGTCTACAACAAACCTGCCTCCTTTACCGCAGTTACTGGGTCACTCCATATCATCCACGTTCTTCCTCTCCTGCACTGACCACCCTGCCATGCTTAATGTCTTTTTCCAAGGCGTGTGCCCAAATGTGAAAAGAAATTCAAAAATCCTTGCTTCCAAGGAGCAACTCGGTTTCATCTTATCCAAGACAGACTTGTTTGTTCTCTTGGCAGTCCACAGCATGTTCAATACCCCAGCTTAATGAAACACATTCATCAATGGTAATAAATGTTATAAAACAGTCTATGAATTATTCTATGAAAAATCAATATGATTCATAAACCTTTACTCAAATAAAAAACAAACAACAATAACCCAATTATTCAATACATATAGTATTCTTTCAAGCCTAAAAGCAGTATGAAGGGGAAGAATATAGTGGGTTTATCTATCATTCATTGTACCTCAAAGATTAGCACCTGGCCCATCTCAAAGTAGGTAATGCATTGTATTAAATTAACACTTGGTGACAGGATCACGGTGGAAAACTGGCCTTGAAGAACGACAACCAATCAAAATAAAATTTCTTGCTTGTAAGCATATTTACCAGTCTTTTCTGTTACCTTATTACTAACTCTTTCACTTTCCTCATACTGTTTTACTTTTTTCTAAAGTTTTCTTCCCTATTCTGTTGTTATGAAAGTTGTTAGTGTTGAAGAGTAAAACCTCTTTAGATTGAAGAAAAAACCTCGAAAAAGCTGGTTTTCTCCCCACCCTCCACCTACCTTGTCAACTCCAGTTTAAAAATAAATTGATTTGACATTTCTATTCATTTCAGGGTAGTAGAATTCACAACAAGTAGGATGTTACTTTATGAGGAAAAAGATAATATTAATCTTATTACCTGGATAATGTCACTGTGTTGACACTGGAATTTTATTTATTTAATAGTTCATATTTAAGGAGCTCTGGTCCTGGTGGCTCAAAGGTTAAAAACACTTGACTCTTAACTGGAAGATGGAAGTTTAAGTCCACCAGTCACTCCTCAGTAGAGAAATGTCATCAGTTTCCATACATTTTACAGCTTGGAAACCCAATGAGGAAGTTTTAATCTGTCCTGTAAGGCTGCTATGAGTTTGAAATCTATCTGAAAGCATAGACCATAAGTAGGTGTCTGGGTAGCACCAATAGTTAAGTACTCAAATATTAGCCTAGGAACGGTAGTTCCAATCCAACAGGCACCTAGAATACAGTTCTAGTAATCTGCTTCTAAAAGGTCAGAACCTCAGAACCCGATGGAGTATTTCTTCTAACAGAAGACATTAAATGTAATGAACACTCACCATTTTAGTTTGACAAAAATCTTTTTCCCCCCTATCTCTTTTTACAATGAAATATTAACTCCAACCATATTTTCTCAGTCCAGACTAGGTCAGATCTTTCATCTAAGTATTTAACCAAAAACTTGTTGGACACCATTTAAAGGAAAACAAGCGTTTGTTATTGTAGTAGGGATATTACAGTGAACAACACAAAGTCCCTGCTTTCATTAAACATATTTTTGTTAGGTAATGAGGAAAATCTCAAACACCAAATCTAATGCCCTCAAGTTAAGGCCAACTCAGTAGCAATTCTTCAAGTTTGCAAGCCTATAAATATAGGAGGAGATTTCCCATCTTTCTCCTGTGGCTCAGATAATAGACTTAAACTGTCAACCTTTTGGTTAGCAGTCCCAACACGTTGTGTACTATGCCACAGAGGAGTGAAGAGCAATGAAAAACACAAGCATCTGAATACATAAAACAGGCTTCAAAGGAAATCACACAGGATAATGGATTATAGGGTGACAAAGACTGCTATTTTAGAATAATGGTCTCGAAATTCTCTTTACTAAAAGTGACATTTGAGCAGAGTTCTGAATGAAACAAGTGGCAACTTTTAATTATTAATGTAGAAGTTCTCTTTAAAGGTGAGTATGGAGCATGCCCCCTTTGTTTATTTATGAACTGCTTCAGGAAAAATCAGTAGCAAATGCCTTTGAGGCAACTTTGTGGTTTGGTCAACTCAGTTCAGTTTCTTTTTCTGTTTGTTTCCTTGTTTTCTGAGCATTGGAGTCCTCTGTGCTGAAATTAGTATCACTATAAAGAATAGGTGATCTTTTTTAGTTCTTTGAAACCCCTAGAAATTTTATAAGTGAGGCGTAAATAGTGACAACTCTATTTCTACACCAGGAGAAAATAACAATCAATATTTGTCACCTAATTAATGACATCTAGATCTGAACTTTCAGTCTCAAAGTTCGAAATTCAAATCAAACATATTGATGTCAGGGTACATAGGAATTATACTAACACCAACAGAGAAGTATTGAATCTGAAGCTCTTGAACTAAAAAAAAATGCCTGACATAGCCTAAGGCAAAATGAAAACATCACAGAATTTCTCCTCTTTTCTCAAGGCACATCCATACATCTAAACCCCAAACTACCTCACAAGAATATTGTTAAGATATTAATAATATCCTCTTTCTTTCTGTGGTTTCTAAAAGCAATAATGGTAGATCTGGTGAATAGGGCTTCAATCAATTCAGCTACCACTCTGGTTTCTTTTATCAATTATACATGTCTGTTGTGTTAGGTGCCGTTGGAGCCAAGTGAGGCTATGTTGTTGTTGTTGTTACGTGCCGTCGAGCCGTTTGCGACTCATAGCGACCCTATGTACAACAGGCCTAAACCCTGCTCTATCCTGTGCCAATTGCATTGCCTCTGGCACACCCATCCCGATTACCCCAGTCACTGAATCAATCCATCTCATAGAGGGCCTTCCCCTCCTGCGCTGTCCCTCTATCCTACCCAGCATGATAACCCTCTCTAAAGACGTGTCTCTCCTTACAACATGTCCAAAGTATGTCAGAATCCTTGCCTCCAAGGAGTAGCCTGGTTTAACCCTCTCTAGGATGAATCAGTTTGTTTTCTTGGCAGTCCATGGTACATTCAATATTCTTCCCCAGCACCACAGCTCAAAGGCGTCAATTCTCAGCGACCCTCTAAACATCAAGTCTAAACTTTTCCTCATCCTGTGTCCCTTATCTCCTCTGCCACAGTAAAGTCCATCCACTGTTATAGTCACTGTGTCAATCTGTCTTTTTGACCGTCTTCCCCACCTTCACTGACCCTTTTTTCTTAGCATTATACCTTTTTCCAAGGACCTGCCCTTCCTAACAACAGGCTGAAAACTGGTTAGATAAAGTATTACAATCCTTTGTCCCTTTAAGGAACATTTTACACTCTTTCCAAGGCATATTTGTTCGTTCTCTGGGCAATCCATGGAATATTTAGTGGTTACTCTGTAGCCATCATTCACTGTCCAATTCTCAGATGCATAGCAAATAATTAAGGGGTACAATCTTCTGGAAGGAGAACCCACGTAATAGTGGGAGTGGCTGGTGATGGCCATGACCAACTTGGCCCAGGGGCACTCAGATACACAGCAGGTATGACCAGGATCGGAGCCAGCCTCTCCAGGAGAACTTCCTAGGCCCAGCAAGGCTCTGCTTGATATCTGCTTGCTTGCTTGGCTTTTTTTAGGGTTTGCTATCAGGCAAGCTCTGCTGGCCTTGAAGTAAGAAGCTGCACTGCAAGTCCAAAGGCGAAGTTCAAATACACTAGCTGCTCCTCTGCAGAAAGATGAACAATCTCATCCCTAGCAATTAACTGTCTGAAAACACTCTAGAGGGTCACCTATGGATCTGTTTTGACTTGGCAGCATATAAAAATAGAACAAATTAGGGGCACAGCAGTTATCTTCTAGTTTGGTGCATGAAAGGTAGGATTATAAGGTTCAAAGGGAATTACCTGCATGGTGCTTTTTAAAAATTTTGTATGTGTATGCTTGCTCTTGCATAGTTTGGTTTTACAAGTACACTTTATTAATCTGTCAGTTTACTATACAGAGGTAGCTTGCTGGTGGCTGTGATGCTGGAAGCTGTGTCATCAACATTTAATACCAATGAGTCACCCATGGAGGGCCTTCCTTCAATGGAGCTTCTAGAGTTAGACTAAGAAGGATTAGCCAATCACTTCTCAAATAGCTAATACATATATATACAGATTTGGAAGCAGGAGGGGCATCCACTTCCTAACCAACATGCCTCTGGAAACTCTATGAACTCCAATAAATGTCGATAGTTATATAAAGGCTTCAGGCCTTTTGTTCACAGCGTTGCAATGAGTCGTACTTGACTCGAAGGCAATCAATAACACACACACACACACACACACACACACACACACACGCCTTGTAGAATTTGTCAATTATGTAACTACATATAAATGAAAGTCAACTGCAAGTTATATTTCAGACACTGCCCTTATCCCTAAAGAAACACATGGCATTAAGAAGAATTCATATTCTTCAAAGGGTGGCACAAAGAGTTAAGGTGACATGTCCATGTGCAGCCGCCAATTAAAAGGTTGTTAATTCTAATCTGTTAAGAGCACCATGGAAGATGATCACCTCATCATCCACCACTACGAAACCACAACCATTCAAAATTTTTTTGGTGCACCCCCACTCAGAAACATTGGCAGTCTCCATAAGTCAGTATCAGTTGGACTGGTTTTGTTTTTGCTTTTTAATGTGTTTAATTTATTTGATTTAGGTTTGATTTTTAATGTATAAGACAGATGCTAATATTAGCTATAATAGAACTCTGATAATGTGCTGATTTATCAAAGATGGAAAAGTTGTACACAGTGTTAAAACTGTCCAAAGGGAGTAGTAGTTAACTCTCTAGAGAGAACCAAAGAAGGATTTCCAGAAGCTTTTATGCTTGAACTAAACCTAGAGAATTAATTATGAATTATTTATGAATGTTATCCTAAAACTATTATACAGGTTAAGTATTTTATGCAACAAAATAGAATATTGAGTTCAGTAATTATTTTTATGTTTCATAATATTTTTTTGTTTAAGAGACCTTTCCAGACTTAATACCAAAAATAAATATCCCCCTATTGTAAAAATTTTTCTAGTATAAAAAAGTATTTTTT
>NW_006399758.1:36318480-36321212 GCF_000299155.1 Elephantulus edwardii | reverse complement strand
TGTTGATGAATCTTCCTCCAATCCTTATGAGACACTTCCTGTCTTCTAAATCCAGCTTAAATTTCTGGCAGTTTCCTGACAAGGTAGTGTTCTATCTATTTTTGGTTGATCTTAGGTAATATTTTTTTGCATATGACATTAATTATATTGTTGGTAATTTTCATACTGGCACAGGATAGAGCAGGTTTCAGGGCTATTATACATAGGATTGTTATGAGTCACAAGCAACTCAACAGCACATAATAACAATTTCCACATTCAGTTGGATCATCTTTCTTGAGAATAGGAACAAATATGGCTTCCTTTCAGTCAGTCAACCAGGCAGCTGTCCTCCAGATTCCCTGGCATAAACAGGTGAACATGTCCAGGACTGCATCTAGTAGTTGAAACATGTCAATTGGTATCCCATCAATTCCTGGGGCCTTATTTCTTGGCAATGCCTTCAACACAGCTTGAACTTCTTGCTTTATTGTCATTGGCTTTTGTTCACACGGTAATTCCTGAAAGACTTCATTGTTCACAAATTTTTCTTGGTACAGTGACTCTGTATATTTCTTCCATCTTCTTTTGGTGCTTCCTAGATTATTCCAGATTTTGCTCAAAACATCTCTCAGTATTTCAAGTCACTACTTGAATTTTTCTATTCAGTTCCTGAAACTTAAGAAATGTTTAAAGAGTTCTTCCCTTTTTATTCTCTGATTCCAGTTTTTGCTATCATTTTTTGCTTTGTCTTCCCAAACAGCTTTGTTAGTATTGGCGGAAGACTCATTAACAACCTGTGCTATGCAGATGGCACAATCTTGCTTGCTGAAAGTGAGGAGGACTTGAAATGTTTGCTGCAAAAGATCAAGGACAACAACCTTCAATAGAGATTACATCTCAACATTAAGGAAACTAAGGTCCTCGCCACTGGGCCAATAGGCAAGATCATTATAGATGGAGAGTGAAAACATTGATGTTGTCAATGATTTCATCTTGCTTGGATGACCAACCAACACTATTGCTACCCACAGTCAAAAAAACCAAAAGACATTTTCCATTTGGCAAGTCTGGTGTAAGAGACCTTTCCAAAATAAATAAGAGCAATGATCTCAGTCTGAAGATTAAAGTACACCTGATTGAGATCAGTCCCAGGACATCTGTGTCTCATGTCAGATCTCTGATTCATAGTCTTCTCAGTAATTTACTATGCACATAATAGCTGAAAAAAAGAAGACTTGATGCCTTAAAATTGCGTTGTTAAAGAAGAGTGCTGAATATCCCATAGACTATCAAAAGAACAGATATGTCTTGGGAAAAGTTCAGCCAGAATATTCCCTGGAGGCAAGGACAGAAAAGCTTCATCTCTCATACTTTCAGCATGTTGCTCTGAGAGACTATTCCTCGGAAAGGATATCATGATTAGAGAGGCCAGCCAAAGAAAGGGCCCCGATGAGATGGATTGGCACAGTGACCGCAGCAAGGGGCTCAAGTGTCTCAAAGATGATGAGAATGACACAGGGTAAGTCAAGGTTCAGATCTTTTAATTATAGGGTCTCTATGAATTGTCCTCGACTTGACGGCACCTAACAACAGCAACATTATAATAAAAGTGAGGGTAGCATGGAATTGGCTGAGTCTAACCTTATTAATTCTATGAGGGGGAACTGTCCCAATAAGATCAGATATGTTCCAGCACCTTGTTGTCGTTAAGTGCCCTTCAGTCACAGGTGATGCATAGCGACCCTTTGAAGGAGAGTCCTCGACGCTTGGGTGCCTTTCATCCTCTCTCCAGGTGCATAGGGTTTCTGGAGGCAAGCTATTACGGAAGTGGATGCTGCTCCTCCTTTCAAGCTTGTTTTAATCGGGGAGTTTCACTCAACACTGTCTGCCATGGGTAACCAACCACTGCTCTGAGCCAGACACCCCCAGCTCATCTGGCAAGTCCGCTCTGCCAATCCCCACTTGGGGCAAATAGAACGCCACGAGCACCTGGAACCCTCCATACCTGTGACTCCTCAAGAGGCCAGAGGCTGCGTGTGGCTGACACTAAGCCTCCCCATTCCTGCACCTACTTTTACTTATTCTAAGACAAATCCCACTGCTCTGCTGGGTATGAAATCTATTGTAATAGCTACACTAACCCCACAGAAACATGATCATTATATGAAGTTTTAGGGAATTTAACAAGTTAAAATTTAGGTTTGCAACAGGGTGCAATTTTTCAGTCAGGACAGTGTAACAATGCACACAGGCCTTTCAGCCTGAGGCTTAAGAACAGCACTACAAAGGTCTTTCAGTCTTGGCATCTCCCCTAGTTATCCCCCAAGCTTTGATGAAGGCCCCTGAGTCTGATTCTATGGAGCAGAAGTTCCAGGTCATCTATGTCTCATGTCAGGTCTCTGATTCTATTCTGAGGGTACAGCTATTCTTGTCTTGGTATGAAGGGTTTAGTAATCTCTGGCCCTGAAGAAAACACCCAGCATTTTCTGTTTCTTCGTCCTTGCCAATCATAAAATTTCCAATTTCTGCTGCTTAACCTGTTGTTGTTGTTTTTGTTGTTGTTAAGTGCTGTGGAGTTGTAGACGACTCTTAGCAACCCTATGAATTAAAGACCTGAACAGTTGCACAACTTTTCTTGTTTCTCCAAGTCCATAGGGTTTCCAGAGGCAAGCTATTTTGGAAGTGGTTGTCACTCCTGCTTCCAAGCTTGTTTTAATAGGGGAGCTCCACCAAACACTGTTCACCATAGG
>NW_006399758.1:36316112-36318270 GCF_000299155.1 Elephantulus edwardii | reverse complement strand
GTAGATGACTCATAGCGACCCTACGAAAAAAGACCTGAACAATAAGTTAAATCTGATAGAATGGCCACCTTGAGCAATTCTTTCATGAATAGACTAACACAAGCTTTCCTTCTCAGCCAGGTGAGGGCAGTCAGAGGCAGTAGCTTAGGAAAGTAATTTTGAATAATAGACACACAACAGAAAGGAGACACACTCAGAAGTAGATTCCCAAAAAGAGTGTAGAGAGAAATGTAATATGAAATATATGAAGATATATGGTCACTAAATGCCAAATAAAAGTACAAGTCAAATAACAAAGTTCAACAAAACATTACTGTTTACACAATGAATGCTGGCAAAGGTGTGAAGAGATTGGAATTATCATTTACTGCTTTGGGGGGTATAAAATCATACTACCACATCTGAAAGCCATTTTGTTAGAAAACTGGGTATAGAAATACCATTTTATCTAGCAATTACACTACTATACATATGTTCCAAAAAGAGAAAACAAAAAATACACCTGGGACATAAACTAAAACACTATAAAAAAAGAGCAAAAGCTGTGCGGGAAACGCCATATCTGACCTTTAACAACTACACAAAGGGAACTCTGTGTCAACAGCATCAACAACACAATCAATTCCCGTGAGGTCAAACATGTTCCCAATTCTCTTGCACTTCTGTGTACTTATCTCAATACCAATATTATCACTTGACTGGGTCTAAAATCTACTGTGATCATTCACAGACCATATTAGGGAAGACAAAAGGCTAGCGTTCAGGTTAGTCACAGAATACAATCATTCAGTCAGGACAGTTGCTGATATGTGATCACAGAAACTTCAGCCTTCAGTCTCCCTGCTTTAGAAAAGTCCTGTCAACTATGGCTTTCCCTGCCCCACGCCCAACTCCTCCCCTCCCCGAGCCCTCCACTAAAATTGGGCAAAAGCTCTTAGCTCTGATGCCCTGCGGAGAAGTAGTCCCAACGCCCACTCTGTGTCATGTCAAGACGCTGGTTCTCTGCTTCTGTTATGGCTGCTGCTCCTGTAGGCCCTGGCTTGACTGGTGTGTCCCAAAGAACAAGCTGTATTCTCTTGCTGCTTCTTTGTGGTGTGATTCTCAGATTCTGGTGCTAGATCCACTCAATATAATGGCAAGACTAACCATATCCCTTGTGGGTTGGATAAAGTAGCCAGTCCCCTTTGGACATCTATACATTCTATTCACATGTTCTCACCCATCCCCATGGCAAAGGCAGTCACCGACTAGGAGAGCCATTTTGAGCAATTAACCATTAACACAATAAATACACACATTTGGTGCAAAATTATGCAACAGAGTTGCAAATAACCCAGGTTTCCATCAACAGATAAATGGTTAAAAATCTGTACTATGGTCATACAATGGAGCATTATGAATCACTAAAAAATAATTAGGAATTCATGAAATACTGTACAACAAATAAATCTAAGACAAATTACATTGGGTGATACAGGACAGTCCCAAAAGACAATTGTGATATAATACCGCTGTTAGAAATAAGGAAAGGTTTACATACAGATGGACTCAATCTTGGAAGTATAACAAAGATGTAAAGGGAGGGAAAGAGGAGTCAAAATTAATAAATGGATATGTCGGGCAAAGAGAAAGGCAATACATACTAAAGGTTGGTGGTGGTCAAAACCAACCCGTAGCTGACCCTTTGTCGGGTTTTCAGAGGCAGTTAATCGCACAGGAGGAGATTGCCCATCCTTGTCCTGGAGCAGCTAGTGGCCTCAAACTGCATGCCTTCGGACTGCATCACAGCTTCTGGCCACTAGGCCTCCAGAGACTTTAATTAATTAATGGTAACGAGAGCTGTGGTGGCTTAGTGGCAAGAATTTGTAATGCAATCATGAAGGCACATGGATTCAAGGCCACCTGCTTTGTGGAAAAATGGGCAATCTCCTTCTGTGTGATTAACTACCTCTGAAAACCCACCGAACTGTCAGCTATTGATCATTTCTGACTCTATGATAAACAACAACAATGGTAATTAAATGGTAATTAAACAACAACAAAAACAATGGTAATTAATATTATAAAACTAAGTATCTATGAATTGTTGTTGTTGTTGTTGTTATGTGCCATTGAGTCGCCTACAAATCATAGTGACCCTAGGTACAACAGCCCTAAA
>NW_006399758.1:36300823-36314197 GCF_000299155.1 Elephantulus edwardii | reverse complement strand
TAAATAGCTACTTTTCTAAAACCTGAATTTTTATTAATAACTTTTTATCTAACATAATTATTATATTTGCAATAATCTGAAAGTTTCCTAGATCTTTTTTTTTACCATTTACTCTCTTCTCACACAAGTTAAAAAAAAATCTTAATTTGATTAATAAGAGATTTTCTAATCTCCTTTAACCAAGAAGAGTTCTTTCTGAGTTGTAATTTCCTCCTGAGAAAACTGGAATTCTACTGAAAGAATTACACAGTGACTTTTGCCAAGATACTGACATATTCTGCCAAAGAGTCTTCACATTTCTGTGAAATGTGAAAAAGTTCCCTCACAACAAACAGTACCAAAGCAGAAGATAGATTCCTATTTCTGTGACCGACAGAAAACAGTATTAAACCTGATAAAAGTCTTTTCAAGGATAAAAATATAAAGTACTTCACCCCTACATTCTTTTAGAAAGAGTTTTCTATAGAGATTTTTCTTATAAGGTTTCTAAAATAAAAATTGGCATCAAACCTTACTTATTTTTTAAAATTTCTATTATTTAAAGCAGTTGTACCTAATAATCACCCACTCATCGCCATCCAGTTTGCTCTGGTGGCCTCATGATAAGAAGCTGTGCTGCAATCCCAAAGTTCATATCCACCAGAATTAGATCAGCAGAAGAATGGGAAATTTACTCCCTCCCAAACTCTGCTGAAGGGTCAGCTATAAATCCATTTAGACTTTAGGGATACATAAAAACAATGGCATTATTAGATAGGAAGATTGTGATTGTGGCTTAGTCAGGAGGGAATTGTGCCGACAACTCTAAGATGGGTAGTTGAACCCATCATCTGTCCTTCAGGAGATAAGTGGACATTCTCTTCTCTTATGGTTTACAGCCTCAGAAAATGCACTAGAGGATCAGCTGTGAATCAATTTTGACTGGATGCCAGTGATGTGGTTGTGTGCTGCCAGGTCAGAATCGGCCCATGGCTGATGTTCTAGTAGGTTTTCAAAAGGAGTAAATTGCACAGGAGAAGATTGTTTGCCCTTCCCTCCAAAATGGCAAGTGGGTTTAAATCACATGCCCTTTGGTTGGCATCACAATTCCTTACCACTAGGCCACTCTAAGCTAAGAATTGTTTTTCTGAAGTTTCCTAAATATTTTCACTTCTTTACTTTCTGTTGAATAGCAAATGGAACAGTGACTTATTATTTTGTTGTTGTCATGTGCTATCAAGTTGCCCACAACTCAGAGATCTTTTGAACAATAGTTCTGAAGCCTGCTCTATCCTGATCCAGTTTCATTAACTCAAATACATCTAACCCCATCACCCCAGTTACTATGTCAATCAGTCTCACCTAGGGTCTTCCTATCCTGTACTGTCCCTCCACCTTTCCAAGCATGATGTCATTCTGCAAGAACTAGTCCCTCCTAGTCACCAGCCCAAAGTATATGAGAGGAAGCCTCAAAATCCTAGCCTCCAAGGAGAAACTTGGTTTCACCATCTCCAAAACAGACCTATTTGTTCTCCTGGTGGTCCATGGTATGTTCAATACTCATCTCCCTCACCACAATCCAAAGGCATCAATTCTTCTTTTGTAATCCTTAGTCATTGTCCAGCTTTCTGATGCACAGCAAGTAATTACAACTGTAATTACAACCATTTTTAGAAAAACAGTCTTTGCAGATGTAGTTAAGCTAAGGATCTCAAGATAAGGTCATTCTGACTTTAGAGTGGGCTCTAAACACTATCAGTGATAATCTTATTAAAGAAAGATGAAAGGAGGCTTGAGGAACCAAGAGAGGTGGCCATGTGAAGATAGAAGCATAGGTTGAGGTCCAAACCAAGAAATTTCAACAATTGTCAACAACTACTAGAAGCTAGGAGTGAGACAAGGAAAGAATTCTCCATTGGAATATCAAGAAGGAACCAACCCTCCCATCACTCTAATATTATATTTCAGGCTTGCAGAACTGTGAATGAATACATTTCTGTTGTTTGCAGCCACCAAATGTATTATACTTCATTACAGCAGGGAGCACTGGTGACATACTACATAGCATGTCCAATGGTTCAAATCCACCAGCAGCTCCTGGGGCGGGGGGGGGGGGATTGGGCCCTCTCCTTCTGTTCAGATTTTCCTCCTCAGAAACCTAAAAGAGGTTTGCTATGAAACAGAACGAGCCTGCTTGCAATGAATTTGTTTATTACAGCAGCCCAAGGAAACTAATACCTTGGGTAAGAAACCAATCTGGTCTCATATTTCTATGCTACATTGTTCTCAAATGAGTCCTTTTTGCATCTCTCTCCCAGTTTTGTATGCAAACTCTGGTGTGATGATGAAGTGTGTTGGAATTCAATCGCTATGGTTTGCTTTTTAGCTCTAATCTAATACTTCTTCACTATGTTATTTAATCTCTCTTGTTTCCAAGAAAACCCTAAAGAGTAGTTCTACTTTGTAGCACTCAACTCAATGGCAGTAAATTTAGTTGGTTGTTTTGTTTTGATTTTGGTGTTTGTCCCACAACTTTAAAATGGGATAGTTGTAACATCTAGTCCATGCAATTGGTGCACAGGTTTGTAATCATTAGCCAACATAATTATGACTTAATAAATATTGGATTTTATTATAATATAGATTTTTTTAAAAAGAGCATAGCCTGGATCAGGTGCACGTTAGTTTCTTGACTGACATCATTACTCCTCAGTACTCTGGAGAGGTCCCTGACAGCCAACTTCCCCAATAAATTTGTCTTTTGATTTCTTGACTGCTGAAGCCAAGAGTGTTGATTATGGAACTAAGCAAGCTGAAATCGTTAACAAGCTCAATCTCTTCTCAATCTATCATGGTGATACCAATTGGCCTCACGGTGAGAATCTTTGTTTTCTTGATGCCAAGCTTTAATCCACAATGAAGACTACAGTCCTTGTCCTTCTGCATCAAATGTTTCAGGTCCTCTTTAGTTTTGGCAAGCATATATTATACAAGCATATATTATATATGCTTTATATGTATTATATGCATATTTATTGTCTCTGCATAATACATGTCTGTTGGTAAGCCTTCCAACAATCCTGATGGTACACTCCTCCTCATAAAGTCTAGCCTCCCAAATGATCTGTCCCTCATATAGATTGAAAAGGTATGGATACAGGATATATCCCTGATACACTCCCTTTCTAATCTAGAACCATGCAGTGTTTCCTTGCAAAAAAGCTGATATTTTTGTGTGTGTGTAAAAAAAGGTTTTTTGGATATTTTTATATTAAACAATCATACCAGTAAAAACATTATTTACTCTTAACTTTAAACATTCATTGTTGTTGTATTTTTGTGTGCTGTTGAGTCAGAACTGATCCATAGCTGACCCTCCAAGAGGGTTTTCAGAGGCAGTTTGATTGCCTAGGAGGAGATTGCCCATCCTTCTTGCTTGGGACAGCTAGCAGATTAGAACAATGTGCTTTAGGGATTGCATCATAGCTCCTTATCACTAGGCCACCAGAACTCCTTAAAACAAAGATGTCATGCATTAGTGATGGTTTTATATGTTTATTTTGTTCTCATTTGCTACAAATATCTATAATGAAATTATATCAACAACACAATAATAAGACATTGTTAAGAATAAATAAAAATTAATAAAATCTCAAATTAAAACCAAAAAGGTACATTTTATATTGAATAAGTTCAGAGAGCAATTCCTAATAGACAGCTACATAAGGATATGAGGACCTAAGAAAGCAGAGAAGAAAATCAAAATACATTGATCACTGGCTCACACAATAGGCAAAAACTGACTGTGAGATAGCATTTTTCCTTAGTAAGACTGACAGAAAGAAATCTATATTTATTCTTATTTCAAAAAAAGGTGATCCAGCAGAGTGTGGAGACTATCGAACGATATGACTGATACCACACACAGGCAAAATCCTACCGAAGATCATCCAAAAATGATTGGAACAGTGCATTAGCAAAGAACTACCAGAAATACAAGCTGTATTTAGGAGAAGCTGTGGCACTTGGGATATTATCACACATATCAAATGGATTTTGTCAGAAAGCAGTGTGTACCAGAAGAATGGCTGTGTTTCACTGACTATGTGTGTATCACAACAAATTGTGGCTAAACTTAAGAGGAAGGGGAATCCTAGAATACTCGATTGTGCTCATGTGAAACCAGGAAGCAGCCATAATAACAGAGCAAGGAATCACCAGCATGGTTTAAAATCAGGAAATGAGTGTATTAGGTATGCATCCTGTCTCCATACCTATTCAATCTGTATTTGGAACAAATCATTTGGAGGCTAGACTTTATGAGGAGGAGTGTAGCATCAGGATTGGAGGAAGACTCATCAACAAACATGTATTATGCATGTGATACAGCCTTGCTTGACTACACTAAGGAGGACCTGAAGCATTTGCTTCAGAAGGTCAGGGACTGAGGTCTACAATAATGATTGAATGTCAATATCAAGAAAAAGAAAATTCTTATCACTGGGGCAATTGTCAGCATGATGATAGATGGAGATTGTTCCAAAATCAATATTCTTGCCACCAGCAGTTAGAAAATCAATTGCATTAAGAAAATCTGCTGTCTGGAACCTCTCCAGAGTACAAAAGAGTGACCATGTCAATCTAGAGACTAAGATGTGTCTGAGCCAGGACATGGTCTCAATATTGAAGGGGAAAAAAGAAGTCATTTTAGAAGGCAGATATTATATTATATTAATTATATTATATTATATTAAATTATTTATATTATTTATATTATTTATATTATTTATATTATTTATATTATTTATATTATTTATATTATTTATATTTATTATATTATATTAATTGTATTATAGTATAGTATAGTATTATATGTTATATATATGTAATATATAACAAGTAGTTGCATGTTGTTGATGTGTACAAATGAAATGTGTCCCAAATGAAGCCTTGTTGACCCTTCAGTGGGTTTTCAGAAGCAGTAAATTGCAAGTGAAGAGATTGTTTATATTCCAGAGCAGCTAGCACCATAGAGCTGATTTTGAGATATGTCAAACCTAAGCAGCCCTGGTACTGTATCGATGCTGTCTGGTGTCATCAAGTCAACTGTAAGTTATAGGGACTCTGTGAAAACACGTCTGAACCTACCCTACCCTGCACCATCCTCATGACCTTTGGACAGACTCCAGCCGTTGTTACAGTCTGTGTCAATCCATCTTGTTGAGAGTCTTCCTCTCTTCCTCTGACCTTTCACCTTTTCTAGCATGATGTCTTTTCTCAAAGATTGGCCTGGCCTAACAACATGCCCAACGTATGTGAGATAAAGTGTCACCATCTTTGCGGGTAAGGAGGAGCGCCTTGGCGGCACTTCAAGATGATGCCAGAATGGATGGATACCTTTGACTTGTGGTGTCTAAGAAAAGAACTCAGTATCCCATGGACTGCCAAAACTTTTCTTAGACACCACAATTCAAAGGTATCCATTCCGGCATCAACTTTATTTATTGTGCAGCTTTCAGTTACATAAGAAGCAATTGAAAAATACCATGACTTGGAAAAAGCCCACCTTGATCTTCAAACTGACATTCTTGCTCATTAGCACTTTGACTTGGAAGAGGTCCTTGACAGCAGCTTTTCACAATGCAACGTGGTCTGTATTTCTTCAATGTCCTGCTACGATGGCTATTGATTGTGAGCCCAAATAAAATGAAAACATTGACAACTAAAGTATTCATTTTATCTCCTCTAAAATTGAGATTAAATTGTATATTCTAGGAGATTTTATGTGTATCCATTTGTTTTTTACTCTAAGATTACATGATTTGTGATTCATAAATAAAATTTATAAGGACTATGTTGTCAGGAATAATTCTCAAGAACGCTAATGTAAACTCTTACTATATCTTGCAAAGTAATTTGCATAGCTCCTTATGAACATCATATTGAAGAAAACAACTTATTGGTACATTATAAAGAGTAATTGTCAGTCTTTAAAATGTTCTGCTAAAATAAATTGTGTCTCTTTAAAGAATGACAAATTCCAATTACTCTGACTTGTGAGTGCAAAATCTTTTAATCCGCATAATATGTTTAATTTATCTACTTGCTCATACTAAACTTCCATTTTGGTCATGGTGAATATGAAAGAGAAATAATCTATTTTTAACTCATGTGGAATATTATAAAACAGAAAATATAAGCTTCAGTAGGCAGAAATAGAACAAAATTTTTAATTTGTAGAGTGTCCTTTTTAAATAAAATGAAATGTGAGGGAGAATTTTTGACTTTGAAAAGAGCACATTGACAGATCTAGTATTTTTGTTTCTTTCAATAGGAATTATGTAATAAACAAACTTAGTGTGGATGGAACCAAACTGAAAGAAAAGTCTGGAGTTGAACTCTTAACCTAAAGAAGCACTACTAGAATGATGAAATTTAGCATTTTTCATTTTATATTTGGGAATAATATTGAAATATTTAATTTAATTTCATTACTTTATTTTTGATCTTCAAAACAAGCTGCATTAAGCTGCTAGAAAGTAATCATTGCATGCAGGCTGTGCACAGCTTGTTGTTCTTAAGCAAATTTGTTAAGAATTAAATGCTGGACTATTCAACCACTTCCAAAAATCAATATGAAAGAGACTTAACAAAGAAGAACATGGCAATTCTTGTGCAAGAATGGACAATGATAAAGTAAAGAAAATGTGTCACTCTTCCACTTACCTTAGGGCAAATATGCCTCAGAATTCTCACCACATTTAAAAGTAAATCATTTCCTTTGAAAGGGAGCACTTTTAAGTCAATACTGTGAACTGGCATCAGAAACAACTAGCTTTCTTCTGTGCATATTTACATAACCCTTACTACATAATGGGAAAATAAACAGAGTAAACTACAAGGAGGGAAAGGAAGAGAAAGATAAGGACCAGACAGTACTGAGAGAAAAGCAAAATGGTATAATGAGGAAACAAAGAAAAGAGAAGATGAATTGGAAGTTGTAAAGAACCATTATCTATTTCTTTAGACAAACATTTTTTAATGTGATGAATAGCTTATGTTACCATATTCAATGTTCAAATATCTCACAGATTCTTGTGAATTTCTTAGACAAACAAGACTCTAATGTTTTTGTATCAGCTATAAGAAAGTGGTAAGAAAAATAAATTAAATATTTCATTTTTTATTCTTAAGCGCCATTGAGCCAACTATGACTCATAGTGACCCTATGAACAACAGACCTGAACCCAGTCATATCTTGCACTGTCCTCCTTATTTCTGACACAGTCGAGCCTATTGCTGCAATCACTGTATTAACGACACAATCGAGCCTATTGCTGCAATCACTGTATTAACCCATCTTTTTGAGGGTCTTCCTCTTCTTCTCTGACCTTTGACTTTTCCAAGCATTATGTCCCTATCCAAGGAATAGAGTCTTGTAGCAACAAGTCCAAAATATGTGAGCTGAAGGTTGCCATTCTTACCTCCAAGGACACTGTTGTTCCCCTTCAAAATATGTTTGTTCTTTTGGCAGTATAAGACATTCAGTACTCTTTTCCAACATCATAACTCAAGGGCATCAGTTATTCTCTGTCATCTTTATTCATTGTCCAGCTCTCCGATACATAGCAAGTAGTTGAAACACAATGGCCTTAGTCTTCAAACTTACTTCTCTTTGGACTGGTCTCTGACAACAACTTCCTTTTGATTTCTTGACTTATGGTAGTAAGTATGTTGATTGTGCATCCAAGTAAGATGAAGTCATTGACAATTTCAATCTTTTCTCCATCTATCACAATGTTGCCTATTAAATTGGTAGTGGAGATTTTTGTCTTCTTGATGTTGAGATGTAATTCATATTGAAGACTATATTCTTCTGAAGCAAGCATGTCAAGTTCTCCTCACTTTCAGAGAGTTAGAATCCAGCTTGTTGAATGATTTGTTCAGTATCTAGATTGAATAGGTAAGAAATGAGCATGTATCCTGATGTACACTTTTCCAAATTTCAAACCATGTCGTGTTCTATTGACTGTGCTGAGACATTTGATTGTTCAGATCATAAGAAACTATGGTTAACATTGAAAATACTGGAAATTTCAGAACATCTAATCATGCTTATATGACACCTATACTTAGGCCAAGAAATTGTTATCTGAAAAGAGCAAGGAAGCATTGCATGCTCTCAATTGCCATGGAGTTGGAACTAACTCATAGCAGACCTTCCAGTGGATTTTTAGAGGCTATAAATTGCACAGGAAAAAATTATTTCGTTTTCTCCTATGGAGCCACCAGTGATTTTCAACTGCCTACCTTTGGCTTAGAAGTATAATTCCCTACCTACTAGGCCATCAGAGCTCCTTCTGATATACACAACGTTATAATAATAATCAATTCTTCACTATGACAATTCAATTTCTTTTCTTTACAAACCCTATAATTTCTCTGTCAAAAACTATCAGGCAACATGATGTTCACTGAGCACTCCTTGTATAAATGGATGGCCTCAGTACTTAAGCAAAGAACCAGAATTATGTCAAAGAAAATATTTAAACATTTAAATAAATAAATTAGTTAATTTTTTTACAAAAAAAACTTTCTGTGGGTCCTTAGTTTTTAATTTTTTCCCCCCTGAAGCAGTGTTGTACTTTATTCACAAGAATGCCAATTTCTCCTCACTGAACCTAACCGAGGCATGAGCCAGCTATGTCAAATTTAGTTCATACCTTGGTTTTCAGTTTCACCTTACAAAATATTTCCTAGAAATATTTCCTAGATACACTGATATGTACCTCAATGAAAATAAATGTTTGTTCTATTTATTCTATTTCATAATTTACTGCTTATTTCAACTGCTCTATCTTCCAAGCATTCAAAATGTGAGACGAGAAGACTATATACGTAACTGTAGCTCAAAGTAAATGATACCATGAACTGGTGGTTAACGACTAAAAAATAAGATATATCTCTCGAATACAGGAAAACTTATTTCAAGTGAGAATATTACATTCAACAGCTACTCTGATCACATGGAAATATTATCTGATTTTATAAAATTAATACTTCACAACACTTTATAATAGTTAATATTCAAGAAATAATGCTATCTGTATATTTTCATCCTCTGATGGCCCAATGGACAAGCAGTTGTATTTCCTATCCAAAGGCAGGCAGTTTGAATACAATAGTTGCTCCAATGGATAAAGATGGGCAATTTCCTCTGAAGGGTCAGCTATAAGTCTGTTCTGACTTAACATCAATGAGTTGAATGGAGTTATTGGGTTATACTAGTCAGAATTAATGTGGTTTATATTGTTATTGTCGTGTGTTGTAGGATTGAAACCAACACATAGCTTGGTTGAGTGGACTTTAAAATACAGGCAGAAAGTAAGATGAGAATTCTATCCTCCAGAGGGTGGGACAAGGGTCCTACTGAGAGGCAAGGATAGTGAAACTGCATCTTACATACTTTGGGAATGTTGTCAGGAGGGACACAATCCTTAGAAAAAGATACCTTGCTGGGAAAGGTGGAGGATCAAAGGAAAATGAAGATCTTCAACAACATGAATTGACACAGTGACTGTTACAAGGGGCTCAAGCATATTAGAAATGATGAAGATGGGACAGAGCTCTTCTTCATAGGCTTATTATGAGTCATAGTTGATGACTCAGCACCTAATCATAAATACTATAGAAGAGTGAAGAAGTTCAGGTGTGGAGTGTCGCTCAATGTGGTTTTTCTAACATGGATGCCTGACTATTTTGAGGAGTGGGACTATGTGAATAAGGCATATTGGCTTATCCACAAGGGATTGGCCAGTCTCAAGAATCTACAAGAGGCTCAGCTAGTCTCACCAATAAATTGAACAGCTCTAGCTGCAGAGGGTGAAAACAGGATGCTCTTTGGAGGCAAGGCCTCTGAAGCTTCATCTGACATACTTTGAACATGTTGCAAGGCGAAACCAGTTCTTGGAGAAGGACATCATCCTTGGGAGGATAGAGGGAGAGTGCAAGAGAGGAAGACCTTCCATGAGATGTATTGATTCAGTGACTGGGGTAATGGTGGTAAGTGTGTCAGAGACAATGAGATTGGCACAGGATAGAACAGGGTTTAGAGCTATTGTACACAGGGTCACTATGAGTCACAGGTGACTCAGTGGCAAATAACAGCCACTACAACAACTAGCTGTAGAGAACAGAATTCTTCCCTCACATGAAGAGAAAAGAGGCCTCTCTAGGCCTCCTAAGATGTACAATATGATTCAAGACACCAGAGCAGCCATGGCAAAACTGAAGACATGATATGAAATGGTACTTTAGGGGTGAGAAGAGTGTTACTATTGGCAGAACTGAGAACTTTGCAGGATAACTGGGGAGGGAAGTCAATATTGGCAGGACTGAGAACTTGGAAGTATCCTGAGGTTTGAGGCAGAGGTGCCTATGTGTATATTTTCAGAGCTATCTTGACTGAACTTTGTTATTAATCTGAATCATAACCTTTTTACTTCCCTAATATGGTCTTTTGTGGACTTTGAGCTATCACATTGGATTTTGGACCCACCAAAGCAATAATATTGGTGTTGAGATGAGTAGACATAGGTATTGGAGCATGCATGACACTTCTGACTTCATGGGAATTGGTTTTATATTATTGATGTTGTAAATGGGGACAGTTTTCCTTTGTGAAGTTGATAAAGGTCAGATATGGCTTTCCACATGTGGCCCTTGTTCTTTTTATAGCAGGTGGTATAGTGTATAGTAAGTTGCACTGCTAACATAAAGGTCAAGCCTCTCTGCTAGAAAGAATCAACTAGCAGCTACTCAGGAGAAAAGTGGTGAATCTCCTCACAATTTACAGACTTGGAAACCACCTGGAAGGTCAAGCATGAATAGTTCTGACTTGATAGTAGTAAGTAACAAAGCCTCCCGTTGCCATTTTTAAAAAAAGTGACTTTAAAAAAAATCCCAACATTCTTTTCCCTGCACAACAACTGGTGGGTCCCAACTTCTAATTTTTTGCCTAGCTGCCAAGCAATAAAACATTGTACAGTAAAGGTGTCTATGTCCCATATTACTCATGTTAGATCAAGTTGTACTAAGCTCTATGCAATGACCAAAAAAAAAAAAAAGGACCAATTGTTTTATTCTAATAAAGCTGTACTTTCTTTGAAGTGGTCATTACTCATTTATAAGCAACAAGAATAATTTACTAATCACGATGGAAAAGTCTGTAATTAGAGACCTCTATAAAGTGCTGAAGTGCAACGATGTTAGTCTGAAGACTAAGATGCACCTCATAAATGCCATGGTCTTTGCAATCACTTGCCATGCATCAAAGAGCTGGACAATGACTAGAGATGATAGAAAGAGGGAGAATTGATACCTTTGAGCTATGGTGTTGGAGGAAAGTGTTGAATATACCATGGACTGCTAAGAAAATGAACAGCTTTGTCCTGGAGAGGGTAAAGCCAGGCTGCTCCTTGAGGCAAGGATGCTGAAGCTTCATCTGATATACTTTGGACATGCTGTAAGAGGAACCAGTCCTTGGAGAGGGATGTCATGCTTAGGAGGGTGAAGAGACAGCACAGGAGAGGAAGACCCTCTATGAGATGGATTGATTCAGTGACTGGGGTAATGGGAGTAGATGTGTTGGAGATGGTGAGATTGGAACAGGATAGGGTGGAATTTAGGGCTGTTGTACATAGGGTTACTATGAGTCAGTTGCAGGCAACTCAATGGCACATAACAACAAAAACACTTTTATACTAAAACTATCTGTGTTCTTATAGTCTTCATAATGAGAAGTGAGCGGCCAATACTGTTTCCTAGCATAGACTATCAAGATATTGAACTGACCATCAATTATTCACAAGCAAGTTTAAATTGAGGCCAAATAAAAATGAAACAAGTACATAAGAAACAAAATATCATCTTGAGTCTATACCATATGAATTAAAAAATCATCTTAACAATAGATTTAAAGAACTGAACACTAATAATTAAAGACAAGACAAGTTGGGGGATGGCATCAAGGTTAGTATCCATGAAGAAAAGTAAAAGATTATTACAAAGACAGAAAAAAAGGAAAGAAATAAAAGGATGTCAAAAGAGACTCTAAAAATTACACTAGTGCGTCAAGAAGCCAAAGCAAAGAAAAGATAAACTGACGTAAAAGAGTGGAACAGAAAAATTCAAAGGGTAGCTGGAGAAGACAAAGCCAAGTATGACAGTAGAATGAGCAGAGAGCTGGACTGGTGAATAAAAGGAAAGAACTCACTCAGCATTTCTCAAACTCTAAGAACAGACAAATTCAAGCTTTGAACTGCAATACTGAGGGATGTTTTGGACAAAATCCTGAATGATTCAGGAAGCATCAAAAGAAGATTGGCCAATACTGAAATATTTCAGGAAGTACTATATGATCAAGAGCTAATGGTAATGAAGGAAGAAGTTGTTAAAGCTTCACTGAAAGCATTTACCAAAAAATAAGGCCCCCGAAATCAATGGGATGCCAACTGGTATGTTTCACATGACAGATGCAGCTCTGGATGTGCTCACCAACCTACGGCAGGAAATAAGTAGGGTAGCTGCCTGGCTGACTAACTGGAAGAGATACATATTTGTTCCTATTCCCAAGAAAAGAGATCCATAGGAATGTGGACATTATCAAACAATTCCATTAATATCAAATGTAATCAAAATATTGCCAAAGATCACTCAAAAATGGCTCAAATAGTACATAGACAGAGACTTGTCAGAATTTCAGGTTAGATTTAGATGAGACTGGCACCAGGAATATCATTGCTAATGTCATATAGAGTCTGGATGAAAACTATAAGATGCCTATTTGTGCTTTCTTGACTATACACAGGCATTTGATTGTGTGGATAATAACAAATTATGGCTAACATTGAGAAGAGTGAGAATCCCAGAATATTTAATTGTGTTCTTGTGAAACCTCCACTTAGACTAAAGTCTGTTGTGCATACAAAATGAGGGAACACTCATTTTAGTTAAAAGTTAAGAAAGGTATTACATCATGATAGTATCGTCTCCCCAACATCCAATCTGTATGTTGAATAAATTATTCAAGAAGTTGGACTCTGTGAAGAAGAATGTGGCATCAGGATAGGAAGAAGACTCATTAATAACATGCATCATGCAAATAACATAAACTTGCTTGCTGAAAGTGAGGAGGACTTGAAACACTTACTGCATAAGATCAAAGAACACAACCTTCAATAAGTATTGCACCTCAATGCCATAAAAATATTGGATCTATAGGCCACATCTTAAGCTCAAGGAAATGAAGAACAAATTCAAACCTCAAGTGGCTATAACCAAGGATGCTTTCGGCAGCATGTTAAATGATCCACGAAGTATTAAAAGAAGATGGAA
>NW_006399758.1:36279290-36299320 GCF_000299155.1 Elephantulus edwardii | reverse complement strand
GATGGGAGTGTCAGAGATAGTGCGATTGGCACAGGACAGAGCAGAGTTTAGGGCTGTTTTACATAGGGTCGCTATGAGTCGCAAGCAACTAGACGGCACATAACAACAACAACAACATAGGCAACATCATGATAGATGGAGAAAAAATTGAAACTACCAACTGTGAGAAGTCAAATATCAGCTACAGGAAGTGTCCAGGACTTTCGTCTTCAGTGCATAGGGTAGCTATGATTCACCTGTGACTGATGGCTCTTAACAATAACAACATTTAACCAAATGTTGCTTCAGGAGATGAAGGAGGCATAATACAAGCTAGAATTTCCCCTGTAGCACCAAGGCTGATTTTGGGCTTTCCATAATTCATAGTTTGTATTTACTAAATCCCTCCCTCCTGAGATAAACATAAGGTAAACAATGGAGAAGATTCAGCCTTATTTACAAAAGATTTCTCTTAGAGATTTACTTCCACATGATTCTTTGTTTTTGTTTACTCCCTCTTGATTCTCTTTTGTTTACTTCCTGATGAATCTCAATAAAATCACAGAAAGGTGTAGCATAGGAGCTGCAGTTCTACCAGCTGTTAGCCCCTGCTTTCATACTTTCTGGCCGAACCTCCATTTCTGAGTGTCCCCATCTCTATCTTTTCTAACAATTTCATCTTACTTGGATCAACAATCTACACCCTTGATACCAGCTGTTAGGACATCATGAAATATATTGCATTGGGAAAGTCAGCAGTTAGGGACCTCTTCAAATTATGGAAGAGCAATGGTATCAATTTGAGGACTTAAATGTTTCTGAATCAGGCCATGATATTTTCAATCACTTGCATGCATCCAAAAACATCTTTACTTTTGAAACTTCTTAGACCAGATGCCAGAATACCATTAATAAGCAAGACTGAAGAAGAACTGATGCTTGTGGTGTTGAAGAGTACTTACTATCCCATGGATTGCAAAACAAACAAATAAATATGTCTTCAACAGCCACAGTGCTCCTTGGAGGTAAAATGAAAGAGCTCGCTCTCTCACACTTTGGCCATGTTGCTAAAAGAGGCTATTCCTTGGAGAAGAACATCATGCTTGGAAAGGTAGAGGGTGGACAAAAGAGGCAGACCTTCAACCAACTGAATTGACATACTGAGAACAACAAAGGGTGCATGTATATCAGAGATAGTGAGGATAGCACAGGATAGAACAGATTTCAGAACTATTGTTCATAGAGCTGATATGGGTCATATTTTACTTGATGGGACATAACAACAACAGCTTTTATAAGATTATCAAGATTTTAATCTAATTCCTTATCTAATAATAAATGCCTGACCTTTACATATATTGTTGTTGAGGATCGGAGAAATACATAGGAAGTTCTTCTGGTCTAATGGTAGTACATTGCAACCCAAAGGCACTCAGTTCAAATCCACCAGCTGTTCCACTGGAGAAATATGGACAATCTCTAGGGAGCTCTGGTGGCCTAGTGGCAAGAAGCTGCACTGCAATCCCAGAGGTAAGTGGTTCAAATCCACCAGATGCTCTGTTGGAGAAGGTGGGGTAATCTCCTTCTGTACCAGTCAGATGTGATTCGATGGTACACACCAAAAACTAATAAAATTGTAAAAAAAAATATGGACAATCTCTTCCTGAGGAACTTAGTACCTCTGTAAACCCATTGGATGGTCAGCTATGGATTGATTTTCACTTGCTGGTACTCAACTATAATAAAAATACGTTTATTGAGATAATTATCTGGTTTTTGATGGAAGACAGAAAGTGAACCTGAAATTGATAGAGGGCTATTTTTTTTCAGAACAAAACAGATACAATTAATTTATTGTTACTTGATCTCATAATTTTTTAACTATCAAATTTGTGAAACTACTTTTATTTATAGGTATGAAAGTAGTCCTCTTTATTTAAAAAATAGCAAATAATTGTGTATAGGAAGTACATAGATTTATACTTGTGATTTATATACTAAATGTAAGTCAACAACGAAGAGAAAACAAAGAGCTACAGGCTTTCAACTTTGTTGTGTCTATAAATTTCAGCCTATATCTTTATCTTCAAAAGGTTTAGAGAACAAAGTTACCAGTTCTGAAGATTAAGAAGGACCTTTTAAAATATGTATGACCAGAGGTTTCACATGCTTAAACTATCATAGACTTTCAACTCATTTCAATACAGGTATTTGTGGATTGCCAACAATATAAAACATCAAACAGCGTGGAAAGTAAAAAGAAGCAGATACAGTTCTTTGTTATTGAAATGGCTTTAGTCTAAGTAGAAGAGACAAGACTATTACTGTAAAATTAATTTTAATGCATAACAATTTTAGCAATATTAATAATAAAAATATGTAATGATACTATGGTATTTAATTCAGCTACTATTCTAAATGATTCAGGTAATCACACTATTATGATATTTATCTCCCTTTTTGCCATTGAGTTATAACTGACTTATAATACTCTCCAGAGGTTTTTCTGAAACTGTAAGTCACATGGGAGGAGACTGCTCATCTATCTCTCATGGAGGAATTGGTGAATTTGAAGACACTGCCTATCTGTAGCCCATGGAGCAATTGATGAATTTGAATTGGTTATCTTTGGCTTGGTAGTGCAACTCCTTATCCACTAGGCTTACCAGAATTCTCTAGATAGATATCTTCTTTTTCCATTTGTATGGATGGAAAATGAGTAAGCAAATAAACAAACAAAAAAAGCAAACAAAAACCGCAGCCAAAACCTAAAAAGAACAAACCCACAAGTAGGCTTGCTAAGGAGCATAGTTAACAAGAGTTGTAGCTATGACTCAAATGCACTCATTCTGTCCCAAGAATCTGCTTTCTAAGCCAGCACCTTGCCCTGTCTCTCTTAAAACTTCTGGAACCAGATGCGAGAATAAGGTATTTTTAATCCTCAATCTGGAGTGAATTAACTACAATACAAATGTTCAAAAATATATAGGAGTAGAGAAAGATCCTTATTACCAACTATAAAATATGAAAACTGTCTCTCAAATTTTGAAATCTTTGGGAAGATGGTAGAAGAATTTTAGATGTTACTGAAATGAAACAGATATATGAAATAATTTGTAAATACTGAGTTTCTCCCTAATAGAAACCCAGACCTCAGTGAAGTGGCAGTTTTCATCAAAAGTAAGGAAAGCCTAAGACATGATCTAGTGGCGTGGATGGATGGTGGGTGGTGCAAAAAAATTCCATGGAAGGACCAGCTCCCAGATGCATCCTTGTGAGCCAAAGAAAAATATCCAGGAGTAAATAGGGAAAAGTATCAAGGGAAAATGATTGACCCACAAAGTTTATTGTGATTCATTGTGATTTATTGTGGCAGAAATAAGCATGACAGAGAGATTCCGGCTCATGAGCATTGCTTGCAAAATTTTTTTCTGAATCTAAGAAATTGTCAATAATTACAGGACATTTGTCCAGAGATTATTTTCTAACAGATTTACAATTGAAATTGCTGATTTCTCAGGCCTGCTTCCACATCCTGTTTCAGAAAGGAATAATAAACAGAAAAGAAGAAACATGATTCTTTGGCTAAAGTCTTTTTTTTTTAATCAAAAAAGGAATATAGCAAGCCAAAAATGACTACAGCTCATAATCAACTCCATCAAATCCATCTGAGAAATTAGGAGAACATTTCTTGTTTTGTACTTGTAAACAAAATTACAGCTCTCAAAAGGGCCTACAATTAAGAACAAAGTTAAGAGCCAAAACCAAATCCACTGGCAATGAACAGGTTCTTGCTCATTGTGACCCTATAGCAGGAGAGAGCAGTGTTGTCCAACTAAGCAACCACAAAACACAAAATAAAACTAATTGCTTGTCCTGACAGTGGTCTAGAAAACTCCAAACTGAAAAATTCTCTCAATGCCGTTTTTGAGACGCTGAATATATACTGAGGGGAAAAAAATATATAGAAGCCATTTTTTTGTGTTAGTTCATATAAAAGAATCATATAACAATCATTTTTAAAGGACACTTAGTATACTTGAGATTTTATATAAGTTTGTTTTTCTATTTCCTATTGGATCTAGTTCTCTTCATATGCTTTTGTAATTTCTTTATGGCATAATCTTACCGTTGTATGCATAAAGTAACATATGCAGGTTGCTGTGCAATGGGTGGAAGCAAGTCCCTTTCTATTCATGCTTTTGAAAAGCAAAGAGCATACAAGGTATTTGGCTAGGCCCCAGTTCTTGTTTTCCATTTCCACTTCACCTTAGTTTTATTCATGAGATGCCAAGCTTTTACAGTTTTGTATTTCAAAGTGAATTCTAGTGTGTTGCTTGCTTTACGGTGCCCCCCCATCCTATTATTCGGATTCAAAGCCGACTAAACACTAACAATTTTCTGTACATTGCAAATGGAGCTTTAGGATGGGAAGTGAATATTTTTGGATAGGAATTTATTGAATGTGAGTGAATTCTGATGAATAACCAAAGAATTGTTTACAAATGTTTCCACTGGGGGTGCCTTTTGCATTGAGAGTACAGTTGAAAGTTCTTCTTAGGTGTCCTTAAATCAAATAATGACTCATGGTGGTCCTAAGAAAAACATATATGAACCCTGCCCTAATCTGTGCCATACTCATCATCTCTGACACACTTGAGCCCATTTCTGCAGTCACTGTGGCGATCCATCTCATTGGGGATTTCAAGCATAATGTCAATTTCTAAGGAAAAGACTCTCTTAGCAACAATTTCAATGTATCTGAGATGAAACTCCACTGTCTTTGCCTCCAGGAAGCACTCTGGCTTCATTTTTCCAACACATATTTGTTCTCTTGACAATCTAGGGTTCTTTTTACTCAACATTGAGTATTCTTTAATACCACAGCTCAAAGACATCATTGTTTTTTTTTCCCGACATCCTTATTCATTGTTCAGCTTTCAGATATATAGCTAGTGACTTAAAAGATTATGACCTGAATCAGGTGCACCTTACTCTTCAAACTAACTTCATTCCTCTCTGATATTTTGGAGATGTTCCTGACAGTGAATTTGACAATGCAATACATTTCCTGACCTCCTGACTTATGCTGATACCAAGGGTGCTGATTGTGGATACAAGCAAGATTAAATCATTAACAGTTCTCATCCATCTATATTTCTCCACCTATCATGATATTGCCTATGGCCCAATGATGAAGACCATTATTTTCTTGATATTGAGATGTAATCGATATTGTCGTCTGTAGTCTTTGATCTATATTTATTTCCATTCCAAAGAAGGATGATCTGATAGAGTGCAAAAATTATCAAACAGTATCATTGATGCAAGCAAGATTCTACTGAAGATTATCCAAAAACAACTGGAACAGCACATCAACAGAGAACTGCCTATTCAAGGTAGGTTTAGAAGAGGCTGTAGTACTAAGAATGTTATAGCTAATGTCAGATGGATCTTGGCTGAAAGTAGAGAGTACCGGAAGAATGTCTATCTGTGTTTCATTGACTATGCAAAGGCATTTGATTGTGTAGATCACAATAAACTGTGGCTTTTTGAAGAATAGGAATCTCAGAACACTGGATTATGCTTATGTGAAAACTATACTTGGACCAGGAAGCAGTCATCAGAACAGAGCAAGGAAACACTGGGTGGTTCAAAATTGGAAAGGGTGTGCATCAATGATGTGTCCTATTTCTATATCTTTTCAATCTATATGCAGAACAGATTATCTGGGAAGCTGGGCCCTATGAAGATAAATGTGGCATCAGGATTGGAGGTAGACTCATGAACAATCTGCATTATGCAGATGACGGAACCCTGCTTGTTGAAAGTGAAAAGGACCTGAAGCGCTAGCAGCAGAGGGTCAAGCACTGTAGCCTTCAATGTGTATTGAAGCTCAACATCAAGAAAACAAAGATTCTCACCAATGGGCGAAATGGCAGCATCATGATAGTTGGTGAAGAGATTGACATTGTTAACAGCTTCAGTTTTCTTGGCTCTACAATCAACACTCTTGGTACCAGCAGCCAGGAAATTGCAAGATTAATTGCATTGAGAAAATCTACAGTCAGAGACCTCTTTAAAGTATTGAAGAACAAGAATGTGCCTGATACAGGTCATGGTCTTTGCAATTACTTGTTATACATCATAAAGCTGGACAATGACTAGGGATAATAGAAGGAGAATTGATGCCATTGAGCTGTGGTGCTAGAGAAGTATATTGAATATACCACAGACAACTAGGAGAACAAACAAGTTCATTCTGGAGAGGGTGAAGCCAGGCTGCTCCTTGGAGGCAAGGATTCTGAAGCTTTGTCTCATGTACTTTGGGCATGTTGCAAGGTGGGATCAATCCTTGGAGAGGAATGTCATGCTTGGGAGGGTGGAGGGACAACGCTGGAGAGGAAGACCCTTGATGAAGTGGATTGATTCAGTGACTGGGGTAATGAGGATAGGAGTGTTGGAGAAAATAAGGTTGGCACAGGATAGAGCAGAGTTTAGGGCTGTTGTACACAGGGTCGCTGTGAGTTGCAGGCAACTCAACAACACATAAGAACAAGTCTTTGATCTTATGCATCAAGTGTTTCAAGTCTTCCTTATTTTCAGCAAGTTGCATCATCTGTAGAATGCAGGTTATTCATAAATCTTCTTCTAATTCTGATCCTGCATTCCTCATCATAGATTCTAGCTTCATGATTTATTTTCTTAGTGTACACATTGAACAGGTATAGCAAAACAATACATTCTGGACACACACAGCTCTTACTGATTTTAAACTATTAAAATACACTATTTCCTTATTCTGTCCAGCTTCTTGGTCTAGGTATAGATATTGCATTAACATAATTAAGTATTCTGGTATTCCTATTCTCTCAATGTTAGTCATAATTTTTTATGATCCATACAGTCAAATGCCTTTGTATAGTAAAAAACCACAAATAGACATTCTTCTGGAATTCTATGCATTCAATCAGGTTCCATCTGACATCAGCAGTGTTATTCCTGGTGCTACAAACTCTTCTAAACTCAGCCTGAACTTTTGGCAGTTCACTGTCACATACTAATCTGGCCATTTTTTTTACAATCCTGCATAATATTTTGCTTTTATGTGATATTACTGATATTGTTTGACAATTTCCCCATTCTGAAGCAGAACTCCACGGTAAAACTAGGAATATAGACAAGCCGAATCCCAGCACTGTGATTTCTACAGCCTGAAGCCTGAAGCAGAGCTCCACAGGCGAATAGGAAAATAGCCAAGTCCCTGCAGTGGGCCTAAGGACTGAAGCAGAGTTCTGTGAGAAACTAGGAAGACAGTTGAGTGTCCACCCAGTGCCTTCAGGCTGGAAGGCCATCAGTGCTTGGGCCAAGCACCAACAATAAGATTTAGCTGAGCCACTCTGAGTTCCAAATATTCCCATCCAGGACTCCATCCTGCCACACTACCACCAGCCTCAGCTGTGGCCACAAAAGGGGGCCCAGCACAAATGATATTTGTATCCTGATGGTCTTTATGATTTGCTATTAGAGGTTCAACCTCTATCTGTCAATTCTCTATGTTGAGGAATAATTTGCATGTTGCCACATATATCTTAGGTGTGTATAAGCTTATTCGTTTATCATTTGCTCTTTTGTGTATAACACTTGTCTGTCAGTTTGCTGTACTCGTGTAATTTGTAGGCTGCCATGAAGCTGAAAGCTATGCCACCAGCATTTCAAATGCAAATGGATTAGCCATGGTGGACAAGTAGCAGAGCTCCTAGATTAAGACAGACTACAAAGCAGGATTGGCCATCTACTTCCAAAATAATAGGGATTTGAAAACCCTATGAATAAGAGAGGAATATATGTAGCAATAGTTTTAGAAGCAATGACCAGATAAGAAGTCACTCAACAATGTGGAGGCATAGTTGCAAACAACCACTGATAATTAAAACACGAAATATGAGAATTATTTATGAAGATAGGCAAACAAGAAGTTGTAAAAAAAATGAAATGGAACACATAGAGATCCATATTCTAGGCATTAGTGAACAGAGAAGGATTGGCATGGGCCACTTTGAATCAGACAATCATCTCATGATCTACTACGACAAGAATTAAAACCTGAGGAAGAATGGTGTTGCATTCACAGTTAAAAATGGTTGAACGATATCTTTTTCCTAGAGTTGTTTAGAAGCTCTAGTGGAGTAGGCCTAGTATCTTGGCTCTGAGAGTTCAAATCCAACAGCAGATGCAAGGGAGAAAAATAAATGTTATCCTACCATTAAGACACACAACCTAAGAAGCACAATGTTGTTGTTAGATACCATTAAGTCCAGTATGGTCCATAGCAACCCTATGAACAGCCAACATAAACCCTGCATAGCCTGTGGCATCCTAATCACCTCTGAAACACTAGATCCCATTGCTAAAGTCACTGTGGCAATCTATCTCATTGATGGTCTTCTTTTCCTTGGCTGATCCTCTATCTTTCCAAGCATGATATTCCTTTCCAAAGAATAGCTTGGAGGAGTAGTTATGAGCCAGAATTCATTTGATGGCATTTAGTGAGAATTGTCATGGGACTTAAGTGTTAAAAATTTATAACAAACACTTCCATCATGAAGGGTAGCTCTGATGTCCTACTGGCAAGACACTGCACAGAAGGCACGCAGTCTGAAACCACCAGCTGTTCTGTGGGAGAAGGATGGGCAATCTACTCCTGTGCGATTAAGTCCCTCTGAAAACCTGCCGGAGGGTCAGCTATGTGTGGGCTCCGATTCTATGGTACACAACAACAACATCAATGATGACTGCATACAAATGTTAGGATGTCCCAGCAAAGATTGTTTCCTAGTTGGAAAGAAAACTAGTGACATAATGGTTAAGTGCTAGGCTGCTAATATAAAAGTCAACCAGTAGGACGTAAAAGCATTTCCATGGGAGCAATGAGCTGACAATCTGCTTCTTTAAAGAGCCTAGAAAACATCGTGGATTCTCATCCTCTTCCATTAAAGACCTGAGTAAAAATTTGAGGACAATTTACAGCTAGTAGGTGTGCATATTTTGTATGTGACATATTCCAAGGTGGATTCTCTTCAACAATATGAAGAAATGGGAGATGCTATAAGATGAACTTAAAGCCTCATTCTGGTAATTTCTAGACTAAGCAATTGAGAAATAGTTATTTACTAAATGAATCACTTTAATGAATGTTGCATATGTGTTTTTTTCAACCAATATCATAAAGCAAGACAAAAACATTTCTAACTAAATTAAGAATGTCTTAGTTCTGTATCGACATTTCTCTTAATTGGGTCAATTAGGATTTTCTTATGATATTTCAGAAGTATTTTATGCCAAGAATCCAAAGTTTAAAAAGTGAAATATCATTCTTTTCTTTTAGTATCTAGAAAAAAATCAAAGATTATGAACATTTAAACATACTAGGCTATGTAAGCAGGTGGAAATGTGGGTTTGAAGTTCAAAAAAGAATGTAATTTAATGCAAACTGAGTTGGAACAATTTGGCAGATGAATCAGTACTACTTATTAATTATTTATTAATAGAACTCATAAAATTGTTGTGGGAAAGCATACATCTCAAAATAATAAAGTCTATAAGAAAGTCCTCAGGAACCCTGGGACTTAACATTAGTGATGTTGCTGTTGTTAGGTGCCATTGAGTTGAATACAACTGTCCTTGTGCCAACCACACAATCTCGGACACACTCAAGCTCATTGCTGTAGTCAAAGTATCAAGTCATCTGATTGAGGGAAATCTTCTTTTTAGCTGTGATGTTCTTCTCCAAGAAATAGACTTTTCTAGCAACATGTCCAAAGTATGTGAGACAAAGCTTTATAATTCTTGCTTCTAAGGAGCATTTTGGATGCAATTTATAAAAAATTTGGTTTTTTGTTCTTTTAGTAGTCCATGGGATAGTCAGTACTCTTCTCCAACACCATAGTTTAAAGACATCAATTTTTCTTCTGTCATACGTATTCATTTTTACCCTCTCAGTAGTATAGCAAAAGCTTGAAAGATCACGGTGTAGAAGTTAATTTATCAAGGAATGAGGTAAAATTTTTTCCAGAAAAAGTATAGATAAACCAACTGAATATAGGGTTTGTCTTGATGGAAGACAGAACAAGACTGTGCTTCACGATAAAAATGATCAATTAATTTGAAAGTTATTGTACTGAAAAAGTTCCTTGGAAATCTTTAGTGACTATTTAAAATCATATTATTTAAATAAATAATAGGATATCACTTAGCTTAAAATGATGAGTAAAGAATTAAGGAAATAGAATTCATGAATGTTAAGGGTTGTGGTGTTTTGGGTTTGTTTTTTGGGGTTTTTTTTTCATGAAACTTATATATGATAGAGAAGGAAGTATTATGACAAAGATGCTGTTTTAAGGTGTGGAAACTTTAATATATTTAAGGATGTATAAGAATGTAGGAGAATAAATCAGTCATACACAAAAAACCCACAAATAGGATATGGGTCTACTATTATAAATAGATAAGGAAAAGTTTACACTTAGAAAGAACCCTGTGATACTAACCAGTGATGGGAGTGGAGAAAGAGAGACAGTAAATCAGTAATTATATAATAAACACATATAAGTAAGGTCAAGGGAAAGACTATAAATTAAGAGATGATCAGCATAATATCATTTAAGAAAAGCAAGAAGCGAAGAGGCACACAAGAGCTAAAATAACAAAGCTATACCATTATATTTCCAGTCCTACATAATAACAAAGACCAATCATCTACAAGTAGACACGTGAGTAGAGAGATAAAAAGATGGAGCTCTGGTGGCCTAGGGGCAAGAGGCAATGATTCAATCCTGAAGGCATATGGTTCAAATCCAGCAGCTGCTCCACAGAAGAAGGATGGGGAATCTCTTCCTGTGAGACTATCTGCTTCTGAAAATCTGCTGAAGGGTTAGCTATGGGTCAGTTTGACTCTACAATGTTGTTGTTGTTATGTGCTGTCGAGTCGCTTGCGACTCATAGTGACCCTATGTACAACAGCCCTAAACTCCGCTCTGTCCTGTGCCAATCGCACCGTCTCTGACACTCCCATCCCAATTATCCCAGTCACGGAATCAATCCACCTCATAGAGGGCCTTCCTCTCCTGCACTGTCCCTCCACCCTCCCAAGCATGATGTCCCTCTCCAAGGACCGGTCTCTCCTCACAACATGTCCAAAGTATGTTAGACAGAGCCTCAGAATCCTTGCCTCCAAGGAGCCACCCGGTTTAACCCTTTCCAGGACAAATATATATATATGTAATATAAATATTTGTTGTGGTGGTGGTGTTATATAAATAGTGAAGTTTTACATACTTTAGACATGTTGTCAGGCAGAACTACATGATACTGGGGAAAGTGGAGGTCAGAGAAGAGAGGAAAACCTTCAACAAGATGTATTGACACAGTGACTTTACCAATGAGCTCATACATAACAGAGAATGAGAATGGCACATGACAGAACAAGGTACAGGTCTGTTGTTCATAGGATAACACTGATTTGTATATATCAGCTGTGAAAACTAGGCCAGGTGCTGACTTTGGAACAGATTATAAGCTACTCCTGTGCAAGTTAAAATTGAAGTTAATGAATGTGAAAACAAATCCTCAAGAATCAAAATATTACCTTGAGTCTATTCCACCTGAATTTAAAAACAATCTCAAGATCAGTTATGGAGTAAAGAACTTTAATGAACAGATGAGATGATCAGATCAAGATCAGATGAGCTATGGGATGACATCAAGACTATCAACCATGAAGAAAGTAAAAGGTCATTAGAAAGACAGAGGAGAATGTCAGAAGATACTGAACATTGAATTAGAATGCCAAGAAGCCAAAACAAGAGAAGAAATCAGGAAGTTAAATTGTTGGACAGAAGATTTCAAAGGGCAACTCGGGAAAACAAAACCAAGTATTAAAACAAATGCGAAGTGCTAAAGTTAGAAAATCAAAAGGGAAGAACTCAGCATTTCTCAAGCTGAAGGAACTGATGAACAAATTTTAACCTTGATATACATTACTGAAAGATGCTGTAGAAAATTATTGACTAGTCCAGGAAGCATTAAAAAAAGAGTGACTGACATCAGGATTGGGGTAAGAATGAGAAAAACTGGATAGATTATGTATACTGAATTGAAACAGATGAGAGAGAGAACAGTTTAAAAGTGATATATGATAGCATATTATGATTATCACAGGAACCCAGAATTAAGGTTGCATAGTGGAATGCATTTGGGGTAGGGAGGGGGCAGGGGCAGGGTCGGGGGGATTGTATACCAACGAAGAAATGTATCTTTTGCTTTTCAAAGAGAGGAGTGAACCGGGGGGAGAGGGATAAAGAAAAAAGTGCAACAATGAATGAATGGAAATTCAAAATCTCTGTAAATGTTCATTAACATTAATGAAATAAAATTTTGAAAAAGGGAAAAAAAAGAAGATGGGAGGAATACACTGAGTCATTGTACCAAAAATAATTGGCACAGCACAATTTTAGAAAGTAGTGTATTATCCTGAACCAATACTAATAAAGGGGGAAAGTACAGTCTGCTTGAAATGAATTAGCAAAAAATAAGGCCTGAGGAATTGATAGAAAGAATACCAGTTGGCATATTTCAACCAACAGATACAGCCATGGTTTTACTCACCAGGTTTTGTCAAGAAATCTGGAGGACAGTTATCTGGCCAACTGACTGGAAAAGACTCACAGTTATTCTTATTACCAAAAAAGGTGATCCAGTAG
This sequence comes from Elephantulus edwardii, assembly GCF_000299155.1. Classification (NCBI taxonomy): domain Eukaryota; kingdom Metazoa; phylum Chordata; class Mammalia; order Macroscelidea; family Macroscelididae; genus Elephantulus; species Elephantulus edwardii. The sequence continues at coordinate 36,286,580 of NW_006399758.1, read as the reverse complement.
AATGTAGCTATTAGTAAACAATATCGGAAGCAAGCAAAATTTTACTAAAAATTATGCAAAAATGATTAGAATAGTACATAGAGAATTTCCTAAAATACAAGCATGAATTAGAAGAGGTCTTGGTGCTAAGAATATTATTGCCAATATCTGATGAATCTTGGCTGAAAGCAGAAAATACCAGACTAATATATATTTGTATTTCATTGACTATGCAAAGGCATTTAATGGTGTGGATCACAGCAAATTGTGGCTAACATTGAGATGAATGAGAATCCCAGAACACTTGATTATGCTCATGCAAAAACTATTCCTAGACCAGGAAGCTTCCATATGAACAAATCTGCATGTTTCAAAGTCAAGAGAGGAGTGTGTCAGAAATGTATACTTCTCTATAGTTTTTCAATCTATATGTGGAAGATACAATTCAGGAGGCTGGGCTTTATGAAGAAGAATGCAACACCAGGATTTGAGGAAGACTTATTAACCACTTGAATTATGCAGATGATACTTGCTCATAGAAACTGAGGAAGACTTGAAGCATTCACTACAGAAGGTTAAGGACTGCGGCCTTCAACATGGATTGCATCTAAATGTCTAGAGAGCAAAGGTCCTCACCACCAGGCCAATAGGCAGTATAATGAGAGAGAAAAGATTGATGTTGTTAACAATTTTGCCTTGCTCAGATCCACAATCAATACTTTTGACACTAGCAGTTGCAAAATGAAAAGACAAGTTGCATTGTGAAAGTTTACTATCAGGGACCTCACCAGAGTGCTAAGGAGCAACAATGTCAGTCTAGAGACTTAGTTAGGGTGCCTGATTCAGGTCATGGTCTTCTCAATTGCTTGATATGCTTCAGAGCTGGACGGTGATTAATAATGACAAAAGAAGAATCTATGCCTTTAAATTGTCATACCAGAGAAGTGTATTAAGCATACTGTGGACTGCCAAGAGAATAAACACTCTGTCCTAGAGAGGGTGAAACCAAGTTTCTCCTTGGAGATAAGGATTTTGAAGCTCTGTCTCACATATGTTGAGCATGTGGCCAAAAGGGATCAATCTTTGGAGAAGAACACCATGTTTGAAAGGTAGAGGGTCAGCACATAATAGGATGACCTCAGATGAGATGAAATGATGCAGTGTATCAGAGGTGGTGAGGTTGGCTCAGCAGAGTTTCTGTGAATTGTAGCTGATTTAATGGAACATAACAACAACATGAGATATAGTCAACTCCACAGCATCTAACAACAAGCAAATCTATTTATGTGGTAGAACCAGTGTTGGGCAAATATATGTCAATTTTTTTAATCATTAATCTCTGATCATGGGATCTTAAAGACTATAATCTCAGGAACATCAAAGTCAGTTAACATATCACACAATCAATATAGAGACTAGGATCATAATAGTTTTTTAGCAGTCATGTAAAGTTCAACTATTATTTTCCATGTCTGCAGCAAAAAAGTGACGAAGATAAAAGATCCATGAAAACAGTTAGTGTATAGTACATACAATTCAAACTCATTGCCATTGAGTGGATTCCAACACATTCTGAACTGTTAGGCTTCTGAACTGTGTGCCTGCTCATCTTTCTCCTAAGGAGCTTTTGGTGAATTTAAACTGCTGGAGTCACCAATAAGTCTTTATGATGAACAATAATACCAGAGAAATGCTCATATATATAATATCAAAAGGGTAGCATCTTCCCATGGATAAAGCTTATAAGGCATAAAGGAAGAGGATTCAAGGATGAATGGAAACAGGAAGTAGAAGGAGGAAGTGTGAAGTATGCTATTACTATGTTGGGATTATAGTCAGAGTAGCACTGCATGGATGATTGAGTGGAATACCAATCTGCTCTATGAACTTTCCCTAAATTGCTATAAAAAGATGAAGAAGGAAAATGTAGGAAGAGATCAAAAATAGGGGAACAAAATGTCTGAGAATTTACTCTGTGAGGCCAGCCACAACAGTTTTGTACAATCATCCTGTTTGTATCCTTTATCACACTAGTCTGGGTACAGAAAGTGAGGAAACAAAGAGCAACTTCCAATCAGAAAATGGAGTTATGCCAGGTATAAATTGCAGGACAAGAAAGTAAAGGAGTTAAAGGAAGTAGATTAATAGACAATAATTTATCCATCATGTTCTATTTTTTATGCCTTACATTTCTCATACTAGGCCTGGATATACAGAAAAATTAGGTAAGAGTCCCTCCGTTACAGCACCTTTAAAGTCGCGGTTAAAATGTCTTCTAAAGAAAAGTTGGGCAGTTAAAACCTATTATTCACTCCATAGGGCAGTTCTGATTTATCCTATCAAGTCCCTATGAGTAGGAGTTCAACTGGAAAACATGATATTTAATTCAACTTAGTTTTCATTGCCTCCTTTAATTACACATACATGTTTGAAAATCAGAAGATAATTTCCTAATCCAATAGAGTGCTCAATGTAAAATTAGATTCTGGTTCCCTGAAAGTGACTGAGATTATGGTTCAAGAAAGATTGATTTATTAAAGAAATGCACCTAACGGGAACCAGATGAAGAATGAGCTGAGAAAAACAGGCAAGTGTAAAAGAGGAAGGATCTGATTTCAAGGAAAATTTCAGCCTGTCTTATGGGTACAGTAAAAAAAGGGGTAGGTCATAGAATAACATTGATCAGTAGATAAGTATATTATGCAATTCTTTTTTTATACATAATAGAAAAAAAACCCAACCTGTTATTAGGAACCCTTGAGTCCACTTTCACTCCTAGTGAACCCATGAATAGCAGATTAGAATTTTGTCTTAAATTACCATGATCTCTGTCATCCCCAAGCCCTTTTCTTCAGTCATTATTAACCATCCCATTAAGGATCTTTCTCTTTCACTGACTCTCTGTGGTTGTTGTTTTGTGTTTTTGGGGGTTTTTCTGTTTTGTTTTGTTTTTTTAAGAGATATCTGTTTTCCAAGGATCGATCCCTCCTGACAACATGCCCAAAATATGTGAGACAAAGTTTCACCATTCTTGCCTGTAAGCAGCATTCTGATTGAACTTCTTCTAAGACATAGTTGTTATTATATTATTTTTTTTGGCTGTTGGGATAATCAGTACACTTCTCCAATACCATAATAAAAGGCTTTGATTTTTCTGTGGTCTTCCTTATTCATTTTCCAACTTTCAGGTATATTATAAACAGTTGAGAATGCCGTGCCTTGGTGCACCTTAGTCTTTAAACTGACATCTTTATTCTTTACCACTTTAAAGAGTTTCTTGAAAGCAAATTAGCCCCAGATTTTCTAGGATCTGCAATAAAGGTATAGAAGAAGCATATGTATGGTGAGGTTTATTAGAGAAATAGGTTGGAGATTGGAGGGGAGGCAAAGAACAGCACATACTGCAAGTCCAGGTTCAGCCTAGCAATTCCAAATCAGATTAACAAGGCACAATTCTCAATTAGTGACAGTTGAAGTTCAGTTTAATAGCACAAGAAGCCTCTGGTTTCCTCCATCTTCCAGCATACTTTATCTAAGAGCAGTTATAAATCAGCTTTTCCTTCAATCATCTGGCAAGCAAGACCTTTAACTGTAGCCTTTATCTCCAGGGTTCCTCGGGTTACATCTTGGCACAGTCTCTTCACAGCAGTGCTACAGTCTCCAACCTTTCTTCACCCCTATCCTCAGGGTAACTCACCGCGGAGAAACCTCTCTGTTATATTGATTCCACAGCTGTTGACGATTTCCAAGACCATGTGTCCACAGTTGAGGTAGCTGGAGACCGTGCCCTTGCATCTAACAGGGGCTAACATAATGTCTAGAAAAGCCAACTTTTAGGTTTTTTGACACCAAAAATGGTAAAAATAAAGAGACAAAAGTTTTAATGTTATATTTAAAGCAAATATTGTTGTTGTTGATTGTCTTCAAGTTGAGCGTAACTCATAGTGACCCTATGAACAAAAGGCCTGAAGCCCATCTACAACTATGGACATTTATCAAAGTTTATAGAGTTTCCAGAAGCAAATTGTTTAGAAAGTGGATGCCATTCCTGCTTCCAAATCTGTCATAGAATGTTACTGATTGAGAGGCCCATGATGCATAGCAGCCCTGTGTACAGCAGCTCTGCACCCTTCCCTGTCCTGATCCAGTCTCACTAATTTTGACACACAATCCTCATCACCCCAGTTACTGTATCAATCCATCTCATTTGGGGTCTTCTCCTGAGCTGTTTATCCACCCTTCTGAGCATGATGTCCTTCTCCAAAGACTGATCTCCCCTGGCCACATGCCCAAAGTGAGGTTGTTGTTGTTGTTGTTGTTGTTGTGTACCGTCGAGTCATTTGCGACTCATAGCGACCCTATGCACAACAGCCCTAAACCCTCCTCTATGCTGTGCCAATCCCATTGCCTCTGACACACCCATCCCGATTACCCCAGTCACTGAATCAATCCACCTCATAGAGGGTCTTCCTGTCCTGCGCTGTCCCTCTACCCTACCAACCATGATGTCCCTCTCCAAGGATCTGTCTCTCCTTACAACATGTCCAAAGTATGTCAGAAGAAGCCCCAGAATCCTTGCCTCCAAGGAGTAGCCTGGTTTAACCCTCTCTAGGATGAATCTGTTTGTTTTCCTAGCAGTCCATGGTACATTCAATACTCTTCTACAGCACCACAGCTCAAAGGCTATAATTCTCCTTCTATCCTCCCTGGTCATTGTCCAACTCTCTGATGCATAATAAGTGATTGCAAAAACCATGGCCTGTATCAGGCGCACCTTAGTCTCCAGAGAGACACCATTGCTCTTGAGTACTTTAGAGAGGTCCCTAACAGCAGACTTTCCCATCGCAATACGTTTTTTTATTTCCTGGCTGCTGGTGCCAAGAGTGTTGACCGTGGAGCCTAGCAAACTGAAGCTGTGGACAATCTCGATCTCTTCGCCATCCATCCTGATGCTACTGATTGTCTTTATAATTTTTTTTATAATTTATTGTTATAATGTCTGAAATCTAATGTATACATGCCCTTAAAATATGCAGCAATTGGAGCTTTTTATCATAACAGAAATTGAGCCTTAGAGTTTCTGTCTGGAGGCCAGGAAACTAGGTTTTCAAGCCCAGAAACACTACGCTATTGACTGTTTGTCTAAGAGTCCAGACAATTTCAAATCTCCATACAAGTCATGCCTGTGGCCTAAGGAAAGTACGATTAGTACCAGGCCACACAGATATTGTGAGATTGTTGCGAAGTGACAGAAATCTCAGTGGTCTCCATAATGTCGACCACAGGAGGTTATCCTGAAAGCCTTTCTGGACATTTGAAATACATCTTCAGCAAAATTGCTTAGAGAGAACAGGGAAGATAACTATAGGCAGAAGGTGCATACTAGGGAAAATAAAAACAAAACAAACAAACAAATAAAACTCCATTGATCCCTGATCAATCCAGAGACCTTTAAATATTCCAGCGGAGTTGAAGGCCAAGTTATGAGGAACTTTGAATAGAGTTCTTGTGGACATAATATGGTGATCTAAAGATCAAATCCTAGGAAATAACTACACAGAAATGTGCAAAATAACTCTCAGAGTGAATATAAAACCAAAGACATTAATTATTTAAATATTAAAAATTTATTTTTCTATCAAAAGATCACTTAAAGATTCTATATATATTATCATGTTTTAAGGATTTATTTCACTTCTTTCAATGGAACTAAACTGAAATCTTCAATTTAGATTGAAGATAAACGTCAAGAAGACAAAATCTCACCACTGGGCCAAATGGCAGCGCCATGATGAATGGAGAAGTGATTGAGGTTGTTAACAGTTACAGCTTGCTTGGCTCCACAATCAACACTTTTTGCACCAGCAGTCAGGAAATCAAAACACAAATTGTATTATGTAAATCTGTTGTCAGGGACCTTTCAATAGTTCTGAGAATCAATAATGTCAGTCTAGAGACTAAGGTGTGCCTGATTAAGTCCACAGTCTTCACAATTACTTGCGATACATCAGAGAGCTGGATAATTACTAAGGAAGAGAGAAGAAGAATTAATGACTTTGAGTTGTGATACTCAAGAAGAGTCTCGAACATACCATGGACCACCAAGAAAACAAATGTGTCTGTCTTGGAGAGGGTGAAATCATATTTCTCTTTGGACGCTATAATTTTGAGGCTCTGACTCTCACATATTTTGGGCATATGGCCAGAAGGAACCAATCCTTGGAGAAGGACTTCATGCTCAGAAGAGTGGAGGGACAGTGCAGGAGAGGAAGACCCTGGATGAGACGGATTGATACAGTAACTAGGGCAATGGGTGTAAGTGTATCAAAGTCAGTAAGACTGGTTCAGGACAGGGCCTGCATCAGGGCTATTCTACATAAGAGTCGCAATGAGTCACAGGCTCATGAGTGTATTAGGTTGTTACCTGCAATGTCAATAGTTCAAATCCACCACTTTCTCTGCAAAAAAAGGTAGGTTGTTTTCTCCTATAAAGATTTACAGACTTGTAAATCCAAAGGAGGATCACTGCAAGTTAGAGTCAACTGATGGCAGTGAATACTAACTAAAAACCAACCTAGAGCCATCAAATCAGAACCAATTCATAGTTGACACTCCATTTATTTTTTTAAGAGGCTGTAAAGGATGCAGAATTAAATTACCCACCTGTCTTCCAAAAAACAGCTGGTGGGTTCCAACTGTTTGCCTTTGGCTTGATGGTAATGTTCCTCACCCACTAGATCAGCAGAACTCCCTGATGGTTTTTGTTGACTGCCTTCGAATCGAGCACAACTCATAGCGAACCCATGAACTAAAGGCCTGAAGCCTTTCTATAACTATCAACCTTTATGAAGTTTCATAGAGATTCCAGAGGCATGTTGTTTAGGAAGTAGATGCCACACCTGTAAAACACTCCTATAAAATTAATACATGAATTGATGAACACAAAATAAATTTACTATATTCACTTCCATCAGGGAGTGGATAGTAAATATTATTTTGGGTCTGTGTTCATCAATTGATTTATTAATTTTATAGAACTGTTCTAATTACATGTATTCCTGGAAAGTATAGGTTTGTACTAGCACAGGGAAGACAATATTCATAGGATGCTATGGTTTGCTATTATGTGCTGTTGAGTCGCTTGTGACTCATAGCGACCCTGTGTACAATAGCCTTGAAACCCTCTCTATCCTGTGCCAACTTTACTGTCTCAGACACACCTATCATCCTTACTTCAGTCACTGAATCAATTCATCTCATCGATGGTCTTTCTCTCTTTCTCAATATATATAAATCCCAAATATATAATGA
>NW_006399758.1:36267451-36276055 GCF_000299155.1 Elephantulus edwardii | reverse complement strand
CCACCCTCCACCAGGATAACCCTTCTCATCTACCAAGTCCCTTCAGAAAATATCTTCCATTGTCCAACCCATGATCTGATAGTTTGTATCTTAAGCTTTCTTGGCTTCTGTGATTCCAAAAACGTTGACTGCTGACATTTTTCTTTTGACCAGTGTCTCTTTAGTTGTGCTGTCTCCAAGGGAAGGTGATGTGTCCTGTAGAACTTCTGTGTAGATTATGTTTCCCCTTCTGCGGCCCGAGGGCCCACCGGAAATCTCGGGTACCTGTGAAAAACGCTTGTCCATTTTAGGCACCTCCCTACTTCATGATTTTCTAAAAGTTTTGGGAAGTTAAGCATAATTTTTAAAAGTTTGATAGTATTTCTGATAACAACATCTGAACCTGAATATTGGCATGAGGTAAAAAAAAAAAGTAAAAATTGAAATTTTTAAAATGGATATAAGTCTACTCATATTTTAGATTTATTCTGGTCATAAAAATGTAATATATTTCAACTACTAAACTTTTCATGAGTAATAGTTTTATTTCATTCATGGTTTTTTAAGTCTTTTACATTTGTAACACATATATTGTTAAAGATGTTTTCAGAACTAATTTGACATTTATGTGGGATCTCTAGTGGCCTAGTGGTAAGGAATTACAATGCCAATCCAAAGGTAGATAGTTTGAATCTCCTAGCTTCTCTGTGAGAGAAAGATGCACAATTTGCAGCATTTGAAAATCCACTGGAGAGTCAGCTATGAGCCAGTTCTGACTTGTCAACAATGAGGAAAGGCTCTACTATTTATGTTTCTAATAGAAACTGAAAAGAAGTTAATCTGTACTGTTTTCATAAAATTGTGCTCCCTAGCTGTTCTGATTTGAGGGAATCTTATCATTTCACTTTATTCTTCAAAGTATTGACTACTCTGGCAGGCACTATGTAACAATAAGGACTACTAAGTTAAGCACAAATATCTCTGAGGATGGACAATGGATAGTACCCTTGAATTAATAAAACCAAAGTTAAACAGTCTGTGGTACCAAATTAGTCCTTAAATCAGGTCTTTATCTTTTGCAAAATCTTCTCTCATCTGAAGTAAAAGTTAACATTCTAGATGATAATTCGCCAGACCTGGGTATTTGAATATCAATAATTCATAAAACAACTGATCAAGTTAATTATTTCCTATTTTATTTCCTCTGCTCCTTTCAGGCACCTGATTTCTACACTAGCTATTTTTATTATTAGCGACAGATAAACAAAACTCTGTGTAGCCTCACACATGAGAGCAATCCCTTTTGTCTTAAGGCCAATGATTGGAGAGAAGCAAGAAGAAAAACTGCACAGTATTTTTTCTGCTTTATCCTCACATGGCTACGTTGGATTTTTCCTGCCTCAGGCCAGTCTCACCATCATCAAACAACTTCAAAAGGCCTGCCACCTCAGGAGCATCGCAATTTCCTATCTTAGTATTCAAGCATTTTAAGATGGAACTTTGGAAAAGAAGACCATTAAAACATGAAAGTTTTAAGTTTAAAGTTTTTAATCTTAATTTGGATATTAAAAACATTAAGGAAAATCTTATCTTGGGTTAACATATATTTTAACTCATCCTAGATATACTCAACCACTGCTGATACTCGAACAACATGCTTTAAACTGTCTAATTCTCTAAATATTCCTTTTTTTCAGATGACATTGACAAAAAAAAAAAAAAGAATATGGAAAGTCAAAAGCATATTTTATGTTAAGACCATTTCTCATTTATCAAGATGGTTAGGGTCCAAAGAGCTGGTCATTGTTTGAAAAGGAAAGGTATAAAATGGGTAATATGTCATTTTTAAACAGTTCTTTCTTTTATCTGTTGACAGCAGTCCAGAATAAGAGGTATATTGTAAAAAGGACTGGAGGAGAGAGAAAGGGGTGGGAGAAAGGTAACTGTGCAACAATGAATATTAAAAAAATAAAGGAAAGTGAACTGGGGGAAAAGGAAGGGAGAAAATGTAGACCAAAGGATGAATTAAAACACAACTTTTCTGTAAACTTTTATTAAAATCATTATTAAAATAAAAAAAATTTTAAAAATTTAGGAAATAATATGGAAGATAACCACATCAGATTACAAAATGGAAGATGACTACACGACTCACAACTGCCAAGCCACTGAGAATTATATCGCTCAGCTAAGTTGACACATAAAATTTACTATTACTGTTGGAATAAATCTAACCATGTACCTTAGTGTTGCTGCCAAGTGTATATTGTTATTTGTGCAAAATAGTGATTTGGTAGGTTTTGTTCAAAATTGTTGATAGCTTAATGGTAAGGAGTTCTAGTACCAACCCAGAGGAACACAGAATTCACCAGGTGCTCTGTCAGAAAAAGAGACTGTCTGCTCTGTGTGATATACTGCTTTTAAAAATCCCACTGAAGGATCAGCTGTGAGTTGGTTCCTACACAAATGTATACAAAAACAACAATTGTTATACATGTGAAGTGTAAGCTAACAAAGTAGTCTACATGAGGAGTTTGTCATTATGTTGAGTGCCATTGAGTCAAGTGACCCGATGAGCAACATATCTGAACCCTGTCCTATCCTGTGCCATCCCCACAATCTCTGACACACTCAGCTCATTGCTGCAGTTGCTATGTCAATCTATCTGGTTGAAGGTCTTCCTCTCCTTTGCCGTCCCTCTATCTTTCCAAGCATGACGGCCCTGTCCAAGGAATAATCTCTCTTAGCAATATGCCCAAAGTACATTAGATAAAGCTTCATCATCTTTGTCTCCAAAGAACACTTTGGCTGCTCCTTCTCCGAGATATATTTGTTCTTTTGGCAGTTCATGGGATATTCAACACTCTTCTCCAACACCACAGGTTAAAGGCATCAATTCTTGATTTTTCACCCTTATTCAATGTCCAGCTCTTGGATGCATAGCAAGTGACTAAAAAGACCATTGCCTGAATCAGGTGCACTATCAACCTCAAACTTACATCATTGTTCCTCAATAATTTGGGAAGATTCCTGACTGCAGATTTTCCCAGTGCAATACATCTCCTGATTGCTGGTAGAAAGGGTATTGATTGTCTAAGTAAGATGAAGTCATTAACAGTTTCAAACTTTTCTTCATCTATCATGATGTTGCCTATAGGTCCAGTGGTGAGGACTTCTGTTTTCTTGACACTGAGATGCAATACATATTGAAGGATATAGTGTTTAAATTTTTGCAGCAAGTGCTCCAAGTCCTCCTCATTTTCAGCAAGCAAGGTTATGTCATCTGCATTACGAAGGTTGTTAATGAATTTTCCTCCAATCCTGATGCCATATTCTTCTTCATCAACTGCAGCTTCTCAAATATTTTGCTCAGAATAAAGATTAAATAGGTATGGAGAAAGGATACAACCTGGACACATATCTTTCCTAATTTTAAACATACAGTGTTCCTTCGGCCTGTTGGCACAATAGCCACTTGGTCTAGGTATCAGTTTCACATGAGCACAAGTAAATATTCTGGAATTCCCATCCTTCTCAATGTTAGCCATAGTTTGTCAGTATCCACACAAATTCCTTTGCATAGTTAATAAAATACACTTTCTTCTGGTATTTTTTACTTTTAGTCAGGATCAATCTGACATCAGCAATGATATCCCTGGTATCATGAACTCTTCTAAATCCAGCTTGAACTTCTGGCACTTCCCTGTCTATATACTGTTCTAAACATTTTTTAATGATGTTCATCAGTATTTTACTTGCATGTGATATTATTAATATTGTTCAATTATTTCCACATTCTGTTGGATTAACTTCCTTGTGAATAGGAAAAAACATGGATCTCTTTGAGTCAACCAGGCAGCCAACACTGTCTGACACCGGTGAGTCAAAAGCCAGAGAAGTCATTCAAGTTGAACAGGTTTTAGTGGAACTTTCAGATAAAGACAGACTAGGAAACAGAATTGGCCATGCACTTCTGAAATCACAGGCCTCTGAAAACCCCATAAACAATAAAGAAACATGGATACAGTATTAGAGGCCGAGCCCACGTGGGACTTCAGTCAAAATGAGGAGAAACAGCTGTACACATTCTTTAAAAGCTGGAACATTGAATGTACAGAATATAAGTGTTGCAAAAGTAGAAGTTATAAAAAATGAAATGGAATGGATCCTCAACATTCTAGGCACTACTGAGATGACATGGGCTGGTTTGGGCAATTTTGAACTAGAAAATCACATGTTATACTATGCTAGGAATGAAAAAGAGTAAGAGTAGTATTGCATTTATAGTTAAAAAAGAAAATTTCACGTTCTATCCTAAAGTACAATGTTGTTAGTAATAGAATTATTATCCATATGCATACAAGGAACGTCGGTTAATACAGCTATTATCCAAATATATGCTCCAAAAGCTAAAGCCAGAGAGAAGAAAACTGAAGATTTTTATCAAATTTTGCAGTCCAAAATGACCAAACATGCGATTGACCAAAGATGCATTAATGATAATTGGTGATTGAAACCCAAAAGTTGGAAACATGAAGACTAGGTATATTATATTTGATTTATTTTATATGTGTTTTTACTAAAATATTTTCAGAGATCTCTTATCGAAATGTGCACTAGAGGAGAGGTATGTTACCAAAATAATGATTTTACACTAACATCTCTTGCTGATTTTCAAAACAGCAGTAGGCAAAAAGAAAGCTCCTAGACTGTCATGGATTGAATTGTGAAGTCACAGTTTATTTACAAATTACAGCCCTTGGAAAAAGACTTCAAGCCAGGAAAAGTGGGGGATCAGAGGAAGAGAGGACGACCTTAGAAACAGGGATTTATACAGTGACTGTAACAACGGGCTAGAACATATCAGAGATGATGAGGATAGCACGGGAAAGTGCAGAGTGTATAGCTGTTGTTTATAGTGTTACTATGTGTTAAGTTGACCCAATGGCACCTAAAATCAACCCATGGTACCTGTGAAAGTAATCTTGTTTAGAAACAGGTTCTTTAAAGATGTTATCAGTTAACACAAACTCATATTTGATTAGTTGTTTTGCTATGCATATTTTATTAATTGTGGTCAACTTGACTATGACTCATAATAATTCTATGAACAACAGCCCAAAAGACTATTTCTGCCACAAACAAGGCATTGTAGCAGGACCCAAGTCAATCCATCAAGCTGACCTTCTACATTTTCCAGGATAATATCTTTGGTCCTAAAAAGCAGGACCGACCATTCACTTCTGAAATCACAAGTGTTTGAAAACCAATATTTGATTAAGCCGGATCCTAACTGGTGTCTTTATAAAATAGAGATAGAAAAATAGAGAAGGGATAGCCACCTGAAGATACATCTACACCTTATGAAATATCTCCAAGTACCAGAAAGAAGTTGAGTTATGGGATGACATAAAAGATGTCATCCAGGAAGAGAGCAAAGGTTGTTACAAAGACAGATGTGGGAGAAAAGATCAAATGGGATGGCAGAAGAGATTCTGAAAAACTTCACTAAGGTTTTGGAAAGGCCAAAGAAGAGAAATACAGAAGTAAGAGAAAGAAGATTTCAAAGGGCTGTTCAAGAAGAAAACAAAGTATCATGTTAAGAAAAGATCTAGAGTTGAAGAATAAAAAAGGGAAGAAATAGCTTAACATTCCTCAAGTTGAAAGAAATGAAAAACAAATTCAAGCTTTGAGTTGTAATACTGACCGATGCCATCGACAAAATCTTGCATGATCATAGAACCATCAAAAGAATATGGAAAGAATACACAGTGTCAATATATCAAAAAGAATTGACTGACATTTCAGGAAGCAATATATGAACAACAGCCAGCGACAATGAAGAAAGTTCAAGCTATACTGAAGGCATTAGCAAAAAATAAAACCCCATGAATTGATAGGAAACCAAGTGACATGTTTCAACTCTCAGATGTGCTCACCAGTTTATTTAGAGGACAACTACTTGGCCAACTGACTGGGAAAAAAAATCCATATTCATTCTCATTTCGAAGAAATATGATCCAACAGTACATGGAAATTATCAAACAGTATCAATACTATCAAATGAAAGCAAAGTATTACTGAAGATAATAAAAAAATGGCTGGAATAGTAGATTGACAGCACTCCCAAAACTTCAGGCTGAGTGTAGAAGAGGCCACCACATCAGAGACATCATTATTAATGTTCAGAAAATACCAGAATGTCTATTTGTTAATGTCTATTTATTCCTTACGCAAAGGCATTTGACTATGTGGATCATAATAAATTAAGGGTAATATTCAGAAGAATAGTAACCCCAAAACATCCCAGTACGCTGATATGAAACCTATACCTGGATCAAGAGGTTGTTGTCTGAACAGAGCAAGGGAACACTACATGGTGGGTGTCAAAGTTGCATTCTTTCTATATACCTAGTAACTCTGCATGCTGCCTTAATCATTTGAGAATTTGGATTCTATGAAGAATATGGAATCAATATTGAGGGAAGACTCATCAACAACCTGCATTATGCAAAAGGCACAGTACTGCTGAAAGTGAGAAGGACTTGAAACACTTGTTACAGAAGATTAAAGATTACAGACTTCAATATGGATTGCATCTCAACATCAATAAGACAAATATATTCATCACTTTACTGATGATATCATGATAGATAAAGACTGAAGTTGCCAATGATTTCATGCTACTTAGATGCACAATCAATAACCTTGGTACTAACAGGAGATTAGGATATACATATTGCACTGAGGAAGTCGGCTATCAGAGACTTCTCCAAGATACTGAAGAGCAATGATATCAGTTTAAAGACTAAAGAGTGCCTGATTCAGGCCACGGACTTTTCAATCACTTGCTATTCATCTGAGAGCTGCAGAATGAATAAAGATGACAGAAGAATAATTGATGTCTTTACGTTACTGTGTTTAAGAAGAGAAGTGAATATGCCACAGACTTTCAAAAGAACAGACAGATAGGTCTTGGAGGAAGTGCAAATTCTTTGTAGACAAGGATGGTAAAGCTTCATCTCATATATTTGGGTGTGTTGCTGGGAGAGACTATTTCTTGCAGAGGATATCATGGAGAGTTGGAGAATTACCAAAAGAGAGAAAAACTCTCAGTGAGATGGATTGTCACACTGACGACAGCAATGTACTTAAATGTGTCCAAGATGAGTACAGTACAAGATAGGACAGGATTCAGATCAGAGGGCCACTATGACTCATACTCAATCCAAAAACACCTAACAACAGCAACCAGAAGCTGAAAAATAAAACAGGGAATTCCTCTAGGTCATTTGAAGAAGGCATAAACCTGTTAATACTGAATTTTGGCCTCTAAGCTCCATAACTGTGATACAATAAGTCTGTTTTCTGCCAAACCACTTTTTTTGTAGTAATTTTTCTGGAAGTCTTGGAGATCTAATTAAAGAAAAAGTTACACAGTTTGTCTTCCACTGCATAAGGAAATGAAGCAGGAATTGAGCTACTTACTGATAAGTAATGATAAGCAATAATCAGAAAGATTTTATCATCATTTGATAATCATTGCATAAGTTCATACAGTCAGTTCTCATTAGTTTTATTTTAAGATGTGGCCTCAAGAACTGAATTAATAAAACCGTATTTTCTAGGATTGATATCTGGAAGGCTCTAGTTACAGCTTTTTTGTCAGCCAATCAATACATAATTTTATTCAAGTGTGTTTCTGCTTAAAGCCACTTTATTTAGTAGATACGCTTGATTCATCAGCATTGAACTCACAGTCAACAGCACTTGTAACTCATGCCTGAAAAAAGGTTTATTTAACACACATATTTTCCCCATAAGGCACTTCCCAGCTCATTGGTACTTAGGGACATCAGGCAAGTACCTTAACACTATACTTGGGGGCTGTGGAGGAGTCTTTTTAAAGACCAAAATCATCAAAAAAATGTAAAAAATATGGCATTAAATAGAGCATGAAAAGCACACCTGAGTATAGTATGAGAGGAGAAAGAAGAATACAGAATATCAGCTTCTTTAATCTTAACTGTGAAAGTGCGTGTTGAACACTCTGCACATGTCCAGTGGTGACCACAAAGATGCCTTGAATATTGACCAGGGTTACAAATGCACTTCAGTGAGTACAGGAGTTTTTGTCTATAGAAAAACCTTTTTGTACTTCTACATATTTGTGATTGCAGTGAGTTAAAATTGATTGAATGCCATTTCTTTCATGTGTGAATCCATTTTCAGTAGTTTTCTTAGCTTGAGAAAATCATTCAATCTATCTAAGCCTCATTTTCCTCATTTGTAAAATGGAGATTAAAAATCAGGGGTCAAAGAATTGGCTCTGATTTCTGATGATTTTTTTCTATGTCAATAGAACTACACTCCCTAGGGTTTACAATGGCTGACTTTCCAAAGCAGATCAACAGTCACTTATTCTGATATACCGATGTTGCTGTGGTTTTATACTACTTAAATTCTACTTTATAGTAACCTTATGGGATATTTTATCCAGAACTTTCATGGCTATAATATTGAGATTGTTAACAGCTTCAGTTTGCTTGGCTCTACAATCAACACTATTGGTACCAGCTGTTGTTGTTGTTATGTGCCATCAAGTCGTTTCCGACTCATAGCGAC
>NW_006399758.1:36257103-36265492 GCF_000299155.1 Elephantulus edwardii | reverse complement strand
TGAAATTCAGGTGGTATGAAATCAAAGTCATATTTTGGCTCCTGTGGATTTGGTTTAATTTTCCTCAGCTTCAACTTGAACTTGCATATGAGTAAGCCAGGAAATTAAAAGATGAATTGCATTGGGAAAGTCTGCTGTCAGAGACCTTGCCAAAGTACTGAAGAGAAATGATGTCAGTCTGGAGACTAAGGTGTCCCTGATCCAGGCCATGGCTTTTGCAATTACATGCTATGCATCAGAGAGCTGACTATGACTAGGCAGGATAGAAGGAGAATTGATGCCTTTGAGCTGTGGTGCTGGAAAGGAGTATTGAATACACCATGGACTGCCAGGAGAACAAATAATTTCATCCTGGAGAGGGTGAAGCCAGGCTGCTCCTTGGAGGCAAGGATTCTGAAGCTCCATCTGAAATACTTTGGACATGTTGCAAAGCGGGATCAGTCCTTAAAGAGGGAAGTCATGCTTGGGAGGGTGGAGGGACAACGCAGGAGAGAAAGACCCTTGATTAGATGTATTGATTCAGTGACTGGGATAATCAGCGTGGGTGTGTCAGAGACAGTGATATTGGCACAGAAGAGAGCAGAGTTTAGGGCTGTTGTACATAGGATCGCTATGAGTCACTTGATGGCACATAACAACCACAACAACAGTATTTACTGGCCTGCAGTAGTACTACACTACATGATGAAGAACAATATTCTTCACAACCAATCAATAAGTGACATTTTGATAAACAGAGAAACTATTGAAACTGTCAAGAATTGCATTTTACTTGGATCCACAATCAACGTTCTTAGAAACAGCAGTTAACCATTGAGTAAAAGACTGCACTGGGCAAACCTGCTGCAAAAGACCTCATTAAAGTGTCAAGGAATAAAAATAGGAAATTGTGTCCTATCTTGTACTAAGTCAGAATTGACACAAACAGCCAGTTCCCACTGGTATTACTACACTAGGAGAAGGAAAATGATCAATACACTGCACATTTCGTAAATGTGCGTATGTCACCTTTATGCATTTTCAGGTACCTGGTCTATCAATCTAAAAGCATTGTTACTTTCAAATTTCATCATTTTCCAGCTTGATTTTCAGGAGTTTTATTTCCCCAGGATGCTCATTTTTCAGTTGAAAGTGCAGCATATCATTTAATATATCATCTCATCCCAAATAGCCTGTTTTTTGCAGTTGCTGTATCCTTTTGGCACAAGTGCACGGAGCTCTCCACTATAAATGTCACCTATAATAGATACTATTGGCTATCAGGCCACTGGCATCTCTGGCCCATGGAGTGGGTCAGCAGGCAATTTTGCAGAGTGTCTGAGCAATCTACAGGAAGAACTTACTCAGCAGCAATCCCAATTGCTTTTACTTAAAATTTAATTTGTATGATGACTGCTCAAAGCAAGTTTTTTGTCTTACCATGACATCAATAGCTTCCAAGAAGAAACTTCAGAGGCATAAACAAAAGGGAGATGAAGAGGCAGAAACATAATGGAAAACAGACAGTTTGGATGTGAAAGGCCAATTTCCTCTTTCAACTTCTGTGACTGAGACAGTCCATGTACAGCTTTGACTTGGGAGTGAATACATCTTATGTTCTTTATCTTTTACCTTTTAAAACTATTTGCTTCCTTAAAAATGACAATAAATACTCTGCAGTACTAAAAGCATACAGAGTATGGAACAAACATAGTCAAGTTTAAAGACTAATTTAACTATTAAATCTATAAATCAGACAGCTCTTTGACTGATCTTCAAAAAGTATAAGATGTGCTTTTTACTCCCAGCTTTCGAAGATGTGATTGAGCAGTGTAAGATCATTAGGGGACAAGTCAGGAGCAGTGAGTAAGATAAAAGGAGTAATAATTGATCCAAGAATGGGGCAAGTTATTGAAGTAAGGCAGTCAATCAAATTCCTTCTTTGTGATCTTGGCAGTAAATTTTAAGGTGTGGATCACTCACATCATGGTGGGTTTTCACAGTAAAGGCTGCACACATTCTTTGTAAAAAAGTAATTTGACACTAAAAGTTTTCGCTTACATTTTAAAGTGTTTCCAATAAGGATTTATAATAATATTTACTTCATCTTCCCATAAACCTTTTCAACAAATCAAGTCTTGGATAGTCAAAATTATCCAAGTATCAGAATTCAGATAAAGCAGAATGATAGAATTAAACTACAAAACCCCCTGAAATGCCTTGGGACATTTTATAAAATAAAAGATGATTTTTCCCCCTTCCCAGGCCCAGAATTTATGTTCTTAAACAGGGATTTCATTGAATCATTTCATATGCTGCACACATCTCAATGTCTGAAAGAAAAAAATTTAATGGGTGTCAGTTGAATTTACTAGTAATTTCACAATATATTTCCAAAAATTTTGGAAAATATTTTTCTGATAGTTTACTGTATAAGCAGAGTTGTTTCATTGTTCAAATACAAATTTCTAGTGTGATAACTGTTCATATTTAATACTTGTCAAGGGGAAACCAACTAAGGACATTATTGTAAAGTAAAATTGCCTAGCACGGAGAGCTCTGGTGGCCTAGTGGTAAGAAGCTGCACTGTCAACCCCAACAGAGGTGGTTTGAGTCTGTCAGCTGTTCCTTGGAAGAAAGATGGACAATCTCCCTCCTTTCTATACACAGCCTCTGAAACCCCTCTGGAAGGTAGCTCCACATTGGTTCCTATTTGATAGTGTGTAACAACAACAACAACAATTTTCATATAAGGAGCTCTGGTGGTACCGCATGTTAAATGGCAAATTACTAATTAAAAATCAGCAGTCCAAATCCTCCAGTTGCACCTCAGGTGAAAGATGAGCAGTGTCTTCCTGTAAAGATCTGTCGCCTTGGAAACCCAATGGAGAATCGCTGTGAGTTGGAATTAGCTGGACAGCAGTGGGTTTGATTTTGTAGTTTTAGTTTTTATGTAAGTCTCTCAGTTATCGATCACAGCTGTAACAAAGATACCGTAAGAGGACGGCTTTAACAAACTTAATTCTCTTACCGTTTAGGGCCTCAGTTGTTCATGGGGTCACCATGAGTCCTACTCGACTCCACTCCATGACGTCTGATGACCACTGGGAGAGGCCCATTCTCTCTGTGTGTTGGCTGTAGAGGAAAGTTCTTTGTCTTCCAGCATCTGTAGGCCCAATGTTTTCTGGAGACTTCTAAGTTGCCAGGCCTTCCCCTGAATAAAGGGGCTTTATAGCTCAGGAGCCAGGTAATTATTTCTTGGCAGTGTTAAGCCCCATACCCACAGCCTACGTTTCTTTACCTATGTCTTTGAAGAGACTCTGGTGACCTTGTCTCCAAATAGTTGTGCAGCTAGCCCAAAGGAGGCACATCTCTGGCAGTTAAAATCCATAAAGAGCTCCAATCAGGGGAGGAGGGGGTATGGTTTATGATTTACAATCTTGGCAACTCTCTGGAGAGCCAGCTTTGTAAACAACTCACTCAGTTACTCAAGGCCAAGTCAGTGCCAACTCAGAGCTGACGCTGCAGGGAGTTCAGTTTCTCTCCAGTGAGATGAACGGTATTACAAGTACACCTGAGAGGATATTCTTGATAAATAATGTATACTGCATTGAAACAGATGCGGGATTTTAGAAGGGATATGTGATTGGGTATTATTGTCATGATGGGAGAACAAAGGCTACATAGTGGAGTAGACTTGGGGGAAGGGATTCTATACCACTGAAAGAATTTTTCTTTTACTTCTCAAAGAGAGGAGCAAACTTATGGGGGAGGGGTGGGCAGAAAAAAGTGCAATAATGAATGGATAGAAATCCAAAGTCTGTAAATGTTCATTAAAATTAATAATAATTAAAAAAAAATAAAAGAAGAGGGCTGCAGCATGATTAGAGGAGTGTTGCGTTCCACCTTTAAAGTTCCTACAACTATTTTGTCTTCCAAGTCCTGGGAGATCATTGCATAGCTTTCACATTTTATCTTTACACAGATATATTTTGGGATTACACAATTCAATCCATAAAAAAAGCCTCTTGTAAATTTTCTTTGAAAACACTAGAGGGCTCCGATGGCATAATCTCCAAGAAGTTGTATTGATAAACAACAGGTTGAGCCTCCCTGGAGTTTTGAATCCATCAGGCTCCTGGGAAGAAAGATGGCCAATTTTCCCCAGTGCTCTTTACAGCCTTGGAATCTTCTGGAAGGTAAGAGTGGAATTAATTCAACCCTTCATTGAATGACTGAGTGATGTGCCAGGTTTTTTTTGGGGGGGGGGTTGGTTTCTTTTTAATTTTCTTTTTTTAAAAATGTAGGATCCCCCAAATCATAGAATACCTATTGTAGGCAATAAGCTAAAAAGTTTATAGAGGATTATTTTTTTCGTTGAGGTTTTTCAACTAAAAAAAAGTTTTTGTGATTGAATTTGTTAATTAATCTTCTGTCCTCAATATAAGCTTCACAGGTCGTATCTAAATTAATGTTGATTCTACTTGTGCTCTAAGATATTGCATAGGTTTCCCAAGCTCCTTTAAAATGTAGCCTAATAAAGCTGATTAAGTTATTACATTAAAACCCATTGGAACTGATTCATAACTTGAAATATAATATCTACATTAATTTCACATTACTACATTAAAATCCTGATTAGCTGAATATCTGAGGGGACATGGAATATATTGGAAAAGCCAGGAAAACACTTTGATTTCCATCTCTGTTATTAAAAATTATGCTTAAATATAGGCTACTTTCAGCTTTAGGCAGTGCTCGAAATGCAGTAAAAAGAATCTACTTCTCCATTTTTCAGTGCCTTGGGTGCTTTTGTTCATAGATGTAATTGAACAATATCATACTTGCATAAGAAAAAAAATCATTAAACTGAACGTGTATTGGCTCTGAGAATCTGCTTTAAAAATATTTTATTACTGATAGAAATGAATGATCCTATTTGGATCTAAGCCTTCAACCACAGTCTCATCAATCACGTACAGACCTGGGTTGTTGAGTGGTAGCAGGTTGGAGACAGGTGATAGGCATGATGACATTCACAAAAGTGATGGGCTCTGAGTCACTTGTTCGCCTGCTGCCAGAACACAGAATAACAAGGACAATAATTGCTAATAAAAGGCCTAGACAAAACTTTCTAGAAAATGCCTTTCAAGAGAAGTGGATAGGATATGTTGGCTGTTATCTGTTGCTGTTTTGGGTGGTTTTTTTATGTATCATTGAGTGAACTAATAGCTAACTTTTTAGAGGCAGTAAAGTGCATCCAAGGAAATCTCCAATCTTTCTTTTGTGGTAGAGTTGGTGGATTCGAACCCATATGCCTTCTGCTTGGCAGGGAAACTCCTTACCACTAGGCCATGTTGTTGGTGTTAGGTGCTATTGAGTCAAGTACAACAACTCACAGTTACCCCAGGAACTAAAGAACCCTGTTCTATCCTGAACTATTCTCACACTTCCTGACACATAAGAGCCATAAAATTTCCTCATTAGAAACCTTCTAATTCTAAGGAATAAAAATTCTTTTTCATTAAGTGAAGACTCTATCATACCTGGACTGTCACTGTTGCTTGCTCAGAGCGGTAGGAAGTGTTTATATAATGGATTTGGGAAAAATTTCCTTTCGAAAGAAGTCTAGTGGTTTTGAGGCACAGTAGCTTCTTGCAACTTGTTGAGTGACTTAGTAGTGTAAGGTTATGGTGTCCAAGCCTCTTTAGTTTTGAGATAATTTCACATTTGCAGTTATTTCATTAGTAGGAAGCCACAGCCTTGGGCTATGAGATTACTTAATGATATGTAATTGTTTATAAGGGAGTTTTTGGTGGCCTAGACCATTTGCAGTTGCTCTTTGCAGTTTTCTAGCAATCTGAATCCATCAGCTGTTCCATGGTATAAAGATGGAAGATCCCTTTCTGTAAGATTTATAGTCTAAAAAAACTCACCTGAGAGTCAGCCATTACTTGGATCTGACTTGGTGGCAATGATTAACTGAGTGAGATGTTTGCAAAGAGCTCATTTTTCTCCAGACTTAGCTTCTTTGTTTGGGGGCCTGGTATCGACAGCTTTGTCTCCCTCTCCTTCTTAACCTATACTATGATACCTAGCCTATACCACACAAAGGTTGCCTTCAACTAATTTCTAGCTCATGGTAACTTCATGTTTGTTAGAGTATGAATATTCTCAGAAGTAGATCATAATTTCCTTCTTATCATTCACCTTGAGTACCCCAAATCCAAGCTTTTGATTGTCGTTGTTATATGTCTTTGAGTGACTTGCAACTCATAGAGACCAAATATAAAACAGCTTTGAACCGTGCTCTATCCTATGCCAATCTTATTATCTCACTTCCCACCCTCATTACTCCAGTCACTGAATCAATCTATCTCATCAAGGTTGTTCCTCTCTTGTGCTGTCCCTCCATCCTCCCAAGTATGGTATCCTTCTCCAAGGACTGGTTCCTTCTTGTACCATAACCAAAATACGTCAGACAAAGCTTCAGAACCCTGCTTCCCAGGAGCAGCATGGTTTGATTAGAAATTCATTACACAAATAGTTTGTTTCACCCAAAGGATCAACCCATCCTATACAAGGAATTGATAACTGGTGGCCTAGTGGTAAGGAGCTACACTACCATACCTAAAGCACAGGGTTTGAATTTACCAGTTATTCTGTGAGAGAAAGATAGTCTCCTGTGTGGTTTACTGCTTCTGAAAACTCACTGGAGATTTAGCTGTCGATCAGTTCTGACTCAATGGTACATAACAATAACAGGCTAAGGGAAAGAGATCTTTCTCTGCCAGATTTGGTGCTACAACAGCTTGCAGAGATATTTCTTACCTCCTTTTGGAAATGAATCAAGTCCAAAACAGGGTCTTTTCTAATTTAGGATTCCATGAATAGAAAGTGTATGTCTTTTTATATGATTATTTCACTGAGAACAAATTGTAAACTAACAAAAAAATGTATTTTATTCAGTTAGTCAACTCAATTACTGGACATTTGAATAAATTATCACAGTCACAGCTAAGAAATTGAAGGTATCTCAAGGTTCATTGATATTGTTAATTATTCATACTTCACAAGCACTAATATTCTAATAGTTGTTAGTATCCTATATTCTAAACATTCTTAGTATACTTTCCATGCATGATCTCATTAACATGTGCCACGGTGATGCATTTCCAACTGAGTGAGTGATAAAAGATGGCAAAATATGTCACATGCATCATTTTGTGTGTCAGTCAGTTCACAGTGCCTAGAAAGCTATACAGGCCATTAGGAGAAATAAAACAATGTTTTAAAACTATTGATGGTGAATACATAGAGTTTCCAAGATATGATGAAAACTATTTCTTTATTCATCGCATTAAATCACTTTTCTGACCATACAGTAATCTTGGAAAGTGATTACAAGTATTTCTTTTTGTCTCAGGACCTAACAATCCTGCTATGTTTACCTAACTCCCTTCTCTTTGTATGTTACTTCCCTTCATTGTTTCTGGAGTTACAGAACGGCCTCCTTTCTGTAAAATAAAACAAAGAAACAATAACTTGAACACATATTGCTTTGAAGGAAGGTAGAAGCTTAGAATGGCAAAGTCCTCTCATTAAAGCAAGATAAAACCTTGTTCCTTTTTTATTAATTAATGATTCCTTTTTGACTAATTAATCTCCTAAAAGCTTCTCCGTAATATCTGTGAAA
The DNA here is from genome assembly GCF_000299155.1 of Elephantulus edwardii. Taxonomy (NCBI): domain Eukaryota; kingdom Metazoa; phylum Chordata; class Mammalia; order Macroscelidea; family Macroscelididae; genus Elephantulus; species Elephantulus edwardii. The sequence goes on along the minus strand of NW_006399758.1, from coordinate 36,257,817 downwards.
GAACTCACTTTCAAACTGAGAAAGAAAGAAAGAAAAGAAGAAAATGATGGTAAAGAAACAAAAACTTTCCTATCAGGTCCATAATGTAACCCTATAACGGAATCAGGGAATTAAATCTTTGAGATTTGAAAAGGATTTAATTACTTTCTTGGTTATTCTTAAGAATATGTACATTGTTAAACCTGGAAAAGTAGCTTGACCCAGCCTAAGATGCATGGTTCTTTAAAATAGCTCACACACACAATTGGAATTTGAAAGATGCCAGTAAAATGTGAAATTGGTGGGGGAAAGGGGAATTTGGTTTTTGCTTTTTTTTCTCCCTGCCTTTAAAACTTTGACAAATATTAGTGGTTGAATGCAAAGCACATTAATAGAAACAGTAAGAATCAAGGAATTATCCAGTGTGCCTACTTACCACAAGTTTCCCCTCTTGGCTTTATGTATTAGACACTAGGCCCAAATTAATGATTTAACTACAAACTTTTATAAAATAAAATCTCACCTCAGTGTGTATTCTTACTCAAGGTCCCTCAGAAAATTGCAATCAAAGTGACCAGACCTGCTGTTATCTAAAGGTTACATTTTCTTAAGAAGAAGATTTATTTTCAAACTTACTCCTGGGGCTGTTTCCAAGTTTAAGTTCATAGGCTTTGGGTTGAATATCTATCTTTCTTTCTTTCCTTCTTTCTTTCCTTCTTTCTTTCTTTCTTTCTT